>NC_056737.1:1416806903-1416830844 GCF_019279795.1 Protopterus annectens | reverse complement strand
TGTCTTGAAAATGTATCCCAGTATTTTGTATGTTTTTTCTATGTAAACTCTATTTTTATTCTACACAATTTTTTTTTACTTTTTCATCTGTTTTGTCCTGGAGCTTTTCTCCCCGGGCCTCTACTGAAAATGGACATATATCCAATTAGACTAACCCGGTCAACAAATGTAAAATAAAATAAATAAATAAATAAATAAATGTGACATGTTATTACATTTTATGCATTCTTTCTGTTTAAATTAAAAAAATATCTGGTATCATATGTGAAACACGATCTGTTTCCTGAGCCTTCAGTCATGTCTTGGTACAAATCACAAGCATTTCTGTCAAATATTTTCTTTAACAATGACATGCTCAAAGCCTGTTCTAATACTGAAATACTTTTTAATTTTTTATGTTGCTTTATAATACATTCCACATACTAGTCTGCTCCAGTACAATTGTCTAGCCCCTGTCAGATTGACAGTTTTTTGCTATTCAACAATAATTTCTTTTTGTAGCTTGATGGTGCATTCCAAATACTAGTCTGTCCCTTAATACAGCTGTTAATTTTGTACCAAGCTAAAACTCGGTTCTTGCCAGCAGCTAGTATAAGCTCAAAGGCCCTCTAGTATATCAGCAGCATTCAACCTTCTTCAAACCGAGTTGCATTGCTATCACAGTCTTCAAGACAAAGGAAATGGAACCAAGTCCGAATACCTCATTTTTTATATATTTTTTCCTTATTGAAAGTAAATGGCTAAATTTTCATGTGGGTTTTTTTTCCTTTATAGTGCGTTAAATTCTATGTTTATGATCGACTTTCTTCATATGTTAGCAGCTGGACAAGATCTCCCTAATAACAATACTGACTTTCATATTTTTACTTATGTGACATTTCTTAATCAGCCTTGCTTGACAACATCTGTTTTTTTTACTTTTAAATATCCACATATGCTTTGCTTAGCTATTTGCCACACTCCAGTCTTTAGATCATTATACTCTTCAGGCACTAAAAACATAAGAAATAATAACAATCGCACGCACGTGGGGCACTACTGATTTCTTTTTTTGTAATACTGTCTCAAACCTTGTCTGTTCTGCTTTGCCCCAGTGCACTGTGCTTTGAAATGCTCTCCTACCTTGTCCCATTCCCTTACACCCACATGTCACTTTTCTTGTAATTATCGCTTCAATTGTCTACAGCTTTTGGCAACCTTATGTGCATAAACGTGTCTACATGTCTATATATTAGTATCGCATTCAGAACACCAGAAAGTTACTTGAGGATAGGAATCACTTGGCCAGCATGGTGAGCTTTGCCCATTTTCACCACTGCAGTATGATCTTGGAGTTGGCACATTTAGTTAAGGGGTGTGTGGGGGTGCAGCCCTTCAAATATGGGGGTGTAGGGGGGGCTTGTAATTTACTTTGGTATGTATTTTTTGTATGGATGGATGAGTGGTTAATTTCCCTGAGTTAGCTGTTGGTGTTCAGGTGTTTGTTAAAGTGTGGTTTCAGCAAAATCATCTCGGTCATTAGATATATATATATATATATATATATATATATATATATATATATATATGTATATGTGTGTGTGTGTGTGTGTGTGTGTGTGTGTGTGTTTATGGATCAACTCACTTTAGTTAAGTAACCCATGTGTCGATCTCTTACACATCAACTGTACAGTTCCTTAACTCACTAGCTGAACTAAACAGTTCCTTAACTCACTAGCTGAATTACAGATAATGATATACTCCTCTTTACTACCCCTCTTGTTCACACCATACCTCCTTACCTTGTATGAAAACCAGTTTCTCATGGGATTTCAGGTCCCAAAAGGCCATACTATCACCCCAGCGGTAAATCCTTTCACCTTCAACCATACTTACAGTACCAGATCCTATCCAACATCTTGTTCAGTCTATCAACATCTCAACCCCAGGCACATTAGCTCTAGATCCAAACACTACCACAAACTAATAAACAAATTCTTGAAGTTCATCACCAAGTATAGACTCAACCTAATACTTAGTGGTGATATTCACCCCAACCCTGGCCCACTCGCTTCAGATACACATACCCCCTCTACTTGCAATCTAAGCTACAAACCTACAATTACTAGGCCAACTAACTCTCTCCTAGTCTGTCATCTCAATATTAGAAGCATTAATAACAAGGTACATGAATTGCATGCACTTCTGGATGTCCACTCCCCTGAGATTCTCTGTTTATCTGACACCTGGCTAAAACCTAACACTAAAGACAATGAAGTGTTACCACCTGGGTACAACATACACAAAAAGAATTAAATCAAAACTAGAATAAAAGTGAACAAAGTAATCCAAAACCGGTTAAACTGTTTATTCCAAATTGAATGTCAAACTAAGCGCTTTCACCCAGCTATTCCATGGGTTTCGTCAGAGTTGGAAATACACCATTACTGTTCTCATTAAATACACATACCATTAACCTGTGTCCAATCACATAACTGCTTCAATTACTTTTAAAATTCTTAGCAATCAGTTCATAAAGTTACATAACATACAACGCCTCATTTCATTATATAAAATTCATTACAAGTACTAAAAACTGTTATTTAATAACACATGTAAGTGACCCTTACATAATTAACTATTCATAACCTAAAAAAATACTTTGCAAAAAATACAAATAACCCTATGTCAAATTATAAATAAGTCTTAATGTTCAAAATTCATCTACATGTGTATTACAAAAATGTTTCATAAAATATATAAATATTTTAAATATTTTAAATATAATAAAAAAATTGTAGTTGTTGACTACATAATCTCCACCTAACCATAATACATTGACAGATTAAATGCAATATGATTTGTATTTTAATATACTAGAAATGGAGATGTGTTCATTGATACCTGGCATGTTGTTGGCATTAAGTCGAAGTTGCCACAAACATTCCTTCATTTCTAGTAAATTGTTCACATCCCCCTCATTGTTAATGTTGTTTGGGATCCTGTCAACTACAAAAAATATAAACCTTTTAAAATCCTCACATTTAGTACTGTGTAGATATAAAGAACTAGTTACCTTCTTGTTTTTAATATCCCTAGTGTGTTCCATAATACGCTCTCTTAATTTCCTAATGGTTTTACCTATGTAAAATGCTGGACATGATAAACAAGTCGCTAGGTATACCACCATCTTAGTGTTACAGTTGACATGTCCAGGACATTTAATGGATCTATTGAAATTCTGTACCATAACATAGGGACTGTCGTTAATAAACTTACAAGCTCTACATAACCCACATTTCTTCATTCTTGAATTCCTATATGGTTGATTAATGTTGTTACTTTCAAAATATTCCTTCAGGTTCTTTCCCCTACTATATGTTATATTGGGACCTTTACCTAAAATATTCATAATGTCCAATTTGTTGCTGAATATTTTGTCCCATATTTCCTTTATTGTATTGAAAACTATTCCTGTGTTTTCATTAAATGGTAGTATTAATGATTCAATCCTATTCTCTTTTTTACTTACATCCACATTAATTCCAAACCTTAAAATTGGTTTGAAATTCTTGGTCCTTTTGACCATCACTTCTTTCTTCATTTCAGATAATAAATACTGTGGGTAGCCTCTATCTTGAAACATTTCCATCAGTTTGTCTACCTCGTTATTGAATACCACATCATTGCTTATTATCCTTGATAGTCTAACCATTTGGCCCTTAACTAGGTTCTTTTTTTGAAAGTACGGGTGACAGCTATCGAAGTGCAAAAAGGAATTTGAGTACGTCTTTTTCCTATAAATATTCAACTCTATTGTCCCCTCATCCTTCATCTGAAATTTAATGTCCAAATATTCACAACTCTCCTTGTGTATTTTGTATGTGAATCTTAATAAGCTAGTTGTTGTTTCCAAATAAGTTACAAAATCTACAATCTCTTCCTTTTTTCCTTTCCAAAAAATTATTATATCGTCCAAAAACCTTAGGTATGCTGTTATCTTAGACCAAAACCTACTAACAAATATCCATTGCACTTCCCATTGTGCCAAGACTAAATTTTATGATATTGGCAGATCTTACCCCCATGGCTACACCCAAAATTTGTTTAAAAAATTCACCCTCCAACATAAAGTAATTATTTGTTAAAATGATCTCCATCATTTCTACTAATAATCTTCGCTTAACAGTGTGTAAGTCACTAAAAGCCTCTAGACTTGCTTCAAACATTTGCAAACCCTGTTCATGGGGTATCACTGAAAACAAATTAATTATATCTATTGTTACCATAATGGTGTCTTGGTTTATAGAAGGTAACTTTTCCTTTACCGACTCCAAGCAATGCCATGAGTCCTTTAGAATGTGAGGTAATTTCTTTAAAATATCTTTACAATTCTTATCTATGTAGTGAGCCATGGCTTCTAATTTAGATCCCTTAGCTGACACTATGGGTCTAAACGGGGGGGTTGCTGACGTTTTTGTGGATCTTCGGTATACCAAATATAGAAGGTGTGCTCGGATGTTCTACAAGTAAATAATTGTGTTCCTCCTTATTTATCACACCCTCCATGAGGTAATCATATAATTGCCAATCCACCTTGGTGTGTGTTCTAATCATCTCATATCTTGAAACTTTCTCGTATGTTTCACTATCGTTTAGCATATCTGCCATTTTGTTCAAGTAGTTCACCTTAGTCATCACTACCACCCCACACCCCTTGTCTGGTTTCATGATTCTGTAACCATCAGTTGCTGCTAGTTCTTTTAAACAAAACCTCTCAGCTGTTGTTAAATTGTCTTTGAATTCACCCCCTACTTTTAATAACCTCCTAATTTGTATATCACATAGCATTTCAAACAAATTTATAATAGGATTCTGTGGTGGAATAAAGGTACTTGGTCTCTTCAATGTAACCTGCCTAAAATCAGATCCTATTTTTTTACTAACATCATTCGAAAAAAACATTTTCAAATTTAATAGTCTGATGTATAATTTCAAATTAATCATCACCCTACCAATGACAAGTTTAAAATTAGGGACAAAAGTGAATCCTTTTTTAAGTAGTGATATATAATTTCCACTTAATTCTTTGTCCGTATAGTTATACACTGCAAATCCACCTTCCTTTAATATAGCACAATTCAACTCTTGTTGTACATCATAGTTGTTCACTTCTTTTGAATTTTCATTACATTTTAAACATACATAATTCACTACACTCATCATTTTCTACAAATACATCCATCACATCTATCATTGTCTCATTAACTATACAGTTGAAGTTTGTGTTAGTTAAATCCTCTAGTGTTTCAGCACCTAAGCTTGTTCTTACAGTAACATGTTTGCTTAATAATGTGAATTTATCCTGTACCTTCTGTCCCTCATTTGATAATATTTCTCGTGTTGGCCCTGGTAACGATCTCATATGCGTTCTGACCTCCTCACCACTGGGTCCTCTAAAAAAACTTTTTCCTTGTTTTTGTTGTTATTATTGTTTTCTCTACCAAAGTAATTTTTGGAATAATTCTGTTGGCCAGTCTGCTGTTCCATACTGTTATTATTATCTACATTTGAAGTACCCCTTCCTGTGTTGTCCTTTGTGTTTGTCAATGCTTTGTTACGCTTATATTCCCTAAAATGTGAATATGCCTTCTTGTTTTCATAATCCTGACTGTCCCTATACAATTTGTTGTTCTTTATGTCTAAACCCTTATTCACAAATCTATCCATATCTGTTATAATGTTATCAAGTCTGTGTTTATTATGTTCGAATAACAAATCATTACGTATACTGTTATCTAAGGTAACCAAAGTCTCATTCAATTTAGTTAACCTTAAATTGTTGTTTTTAATAATCAACCCTACCTGTGTTATCAAAAATTTTAAACAATTCATCAAATTACTCACTATTATAGTCAAAACCAAAAGGTAATTTAAACACACGTAGTCCCTTAGGTACCTGTTTTAACTCCAGGGACCTCTCGAGGTATACATTGTCCATCTGTATAGATTTAAAGTTCTTTAGTGCTTTCTCAAAGTCCTGTAGTTGTTTGTTTAAGTTCCCCATGTCTTGATTGCTGTTACTGACAGGGATGTGAAAATTAGGAGCTATGAGTAGATCTTTAATGTCCGGAATCCTCTGAGCACTGCTATTCCCTATTTTCGCGCCGCCTCTAGCGTTCGTTGTGGAATTCGGAAGCAGAACTTCTTGGCCTTGGTTTCCTGCCTTAAAACGTTGTGTGTGACTTCCAATGAAACCCCCCGAACCATTACTAGCCGAAGGAACACTCTCGGATGCACCTGGTGTAGAGTGTATAGTGAAAAGTTGCTCCTCCGTTTCAGTTAATGATATGTTTCTGTTCTGTACATTGCTACCAGTTCTATTACCAGCTCCGTTGCAAAAATTCATAACCATTCCTTGCTCCTGCAAGGTCAATAAAAGGCGTTGCATTATCTCCAGGTGTTGCTTTAGTAACTGTTCCATTCCTCAAATTAACAATCACACCAGTCAACCGGGAAACGGAACACTTTGCGATAAAACTATTCACAAAAAGAATTAACTCAAAACTAGAATAAAAGTGAACAAAGTAATCCAAAACCGGTTAAACTGTTTATTCCAAATTGAATGTCAAACTAAGCGCTTTCACCCAGCTATTCTGTGGGTTTCGTCAGAGTTGAAAATACACCATTATTGTTCTCATTAAATACACATACCATTAACCTGTGTCCAATCACATAACTGCTTCAATTACTTTTAAAATTCTTAGCAATCAGTTCACAAAGTTGCATAACATACAACGCCTCATTTCATTATATAAAATTCATTATAAATACTAAAAACTGTTATTTAATAACACATGTAAGTGACCCTTACATAATTAACTATTCATAACCTAAAAAAATACTTTGCAAAAAATACAAATAACCCTATGTCAAATTATAAATAAGTCTTAATGTTCAAAATTCATCTGCATATGTATTACAAAAATGTTTCATAAAATATATAAATATTTTAAATATTTTAAATATAATAAAACATTGTAGTTGTTGACTACATAACCTCCACCTAACCATAATACACTGACAGATTAAATGCAATATGATTTGTATTTTAATATACTAGAAATGGAGATGTGTTCATTGATACCTGGCATGTTGTTGGCATTAAGTCTAAGTTGCCACAAACATTCCTTCATTTCTAGTAAATTGTTCACATCCCCCTCATTGTTAATGTTGTTTGGGATCCTGTCAACTACAAAAAATATAAACCTTTTAAAATCCTCACATTTAGTACTGTGTAGATATAAAGAACTAGTTACCTTCTTGTTTTTAATATCTCTAGTGTGTTCCATAATACGCTCTCTTAATTTCCTAATGGTTTTACCTATGTAAAATGCTGGACATGATAAACAAGTCGCTAGGTATACCACCATCTTAGTGTTACAGTTGACATGTCTAGGACATTTAATGGATCTATTGAAATTCTGTACCATAACGTAGGGACCGTCGTTAATAAACTTACAAGTTCTACATAACCCACATTTCTTCATTCTTGAATTCCTATATGGTTGATTAATGTTTGTATTTTTTGCAAAGTATTTTTTTAGGTTATGAATAGTTAATTATGTAAGGGTCACTTACATGTGTTATTAAATAACAGTTTTTAGTATTTGTAATGAATTTTATATAATGAAATGAGGCGTTGTATGTTATGTAACTTTATGAACTGATTGCTAAGAATTTTAAAAGTAATTGAAGCAGTTATGTGATTGGACACAGGTTAATGGTATGTGTATTTAATGAGAACAGTAATGGTGTATTTTCAACTCTGACGAAACCCACGGAATAGCTGGGTGAAAGTGCTTAGTTTGACATTCAATTTGGAATAAACAGTTTAACCGGTTTTGGATTACTTTGTTCACTTTTACAACATACACAGGCTGGATCGTGCTTCGAGGAAGGGGGGTGGGGTAGCTGTACTCTATAAATCTGAGTTGAATGTCACCATAGATGTAATACAACCTCCTCAGATTAATAACTCAGAGATTCTTGCCACCAAATTGCAACTTAATAAAAATAAATGCATTAATATCATCTGTATGTACATTCACCCAGGTAACACCATATCTACATTTGAAGATATCCTGCACTGGCTATCATGTCACTACCCCGAGGAAACCCTACTACTTGGAGACTTTAACATAGACTGGGGCACCTGTTCCTCAGAATCCCCAACCACCCATATTAACCTGCATGCATTTACACAAATCATATCCACCCCTACCAGGATAGGTAAACCCAACCAAAAAGAAAGTACACTTGACTGGGTACTCATAAACAGTCACCCCAACTGTACACCCCTGGTACCCTCCTTAATGGCCTAAGTGATCACCTTCTCACATATGTAATTAAGCACAAAACCATTAATTCCCAACAAACCTTACTCAGAAAGGTTAGAAACAATAAAAACTTTGACCCTGCCAAATTCCAACAAGAACTAAACTCATGTAATTGGTCTATTTTAAAACACCTCCCCTTAGAGAAAGCAGTAGCATACTTTAACAACAAATTCCTTGAGATCCTTGATTTGCATGCACCTGTTCGTTCAAAGAGAACCAAGGCAAAAACTGCACCATGGCTTTCTATAGAGTCTAAACTCAAAATTACCCTTAGAAACAAAGCATGGACTTTATGGCGTTCTTCTAAAGACCCTCAAGATCACATTAAATACAGGCAATCCAGGAACAAAACCAAAAAATCAATTTTACAAGACAAAAAAACAATACTACTGTAATTTACAGACAGTAAATCAAAATAAGCCTCAGAAGTTTTGGGCAGGTTTAAATAATCTACTACATCCTGGACAAACTTCAACCCCAATCCCTGCTGCTACTATTGATAAAACCCCTGAAGATGTTTCTGATAGTTTTAACCAATTCTTTACTGAGACAATTCAAGCCCTAGCTAGCCAACTACCTCCTAGCTCCCCTGTTCCTGAAAGTAGCACCCCTAGAAACCTACTCGCGTTCAGCTTCCAACCAGTCACCAGTTCACTTATCCATACCTTGATCAAAAAATTAAAACCCACTACACTTTCTGCTGATCAACTCCCTGCCGAGTACCTACAAAAATCATCTGATGCTATTGCTTACCCCGTCTCAATACTAATCAATCAAACCACCATCTGGAAAATATCCTATGTAATCCCACTTCACAAAGGAGGCAGCTCTACTGAATTCTCCAATTATAGGCCAATAGCTATACTCTCTCTACTTGCAAAGATTATGGAAAAATGTATTCATAGACAACTCATGCACCACCTAATCCAAAATCACCTTATGGCAGACACTCAGCATGGCTTCCGTCCTCATCACAGCACTACTTCAGCCCTCCTAGCCTTTACTAACACCATAAACCATAATTGCAACAATAATTATATATCCTCAGCCCTCTTTTTGGATCTTCCCAAGGCATTCGATATGGTTGATCACCAACTTTTAATCCACACCCTGCAAACATTCTGTCTAGATACTGGCGCCCTCCAATGGTTTCAATCCTACCTGAATGGTCAATAGCAGGCTGTCCTCTGGCAGAACAAACTCTCTAACCTTCTACCTAACACCGTTGGAGTACCACAAGGCTCTGTATGAGGGCCCTTGCTGTTCTCCATCTTCATTAATGACCTTTATACTGTCATATACAAAAGTCAGCTGTATCCAATATGCTGATGACTCTACTCTGATTTGCTCAGCCACATCTCCAGTAGACTTATGGTCAGCTACCCAGACCACCTTTAATACAATAGAAAACTGGCTTTCTGAACATCGTCTGATCCTAAATCCCACAAAAAACTAAAACGCTGTTATTTTCACCAACACATAGTTCTACCGCTTTCACCTTTACCATAAAATTAAATGATGGCACAATAATCTCCCCTGACCCATCTACAAAACTATTAGGTGTCATCATAGACGGTAATCTAAAATTTGACCTATGCATACATACACACACACACACACACACACACATACACACACACACACACACACACACATATATATATATATATATATATATATATATATATATATATATATATAGATGGGTCTACTTCTAATGAACGAAAACCCATTTACCCGACTTTCTTTAGACCGATATGACTTCACCAAAACAGTATTTAAATGAACACTCAGATCACTGACTGGGGAAAGGGGCAAAGTTCACCATGGTGGTCAAGTGGTTACTTACCCGGAGTTCCTTATTGGTGATCTGAGAGTTCATTCAAATGTTGTTTTGGTGAAGTCACATCGGTCTTAAGAAAGTCGGGTAAATGGGTTTTCTTTCATTAGACGTAAACCCATATATATATATATATATATATATATATATATACATATATATATATATATATATATATATATGTATATATATTATAAATACATACATAAACAGCATGATATTAGTGACTAGTACGCTGTTTCATGGATCTTCTTTTTACATACACACATGTACACACACACACACACACACACACACACACACATATATATATATATATATATATATATATATATATATAGATAGATAGATAGATATATGCTACTCTTCTATAATTAAACTTTTATACTCCTTTTACTCCTTTTTAAAATCATTAACATAAGACAGCCAAAACAATATACAATAGGAATATTTCTAATGGCATGCATTCTAATTATCTGTATATTACTAAGTATATATTTAACCTCAAATAACCAGTTCCTAGAAAAGTTTCCTTGCTTCAGTCACGACCCGCATAGATGCAGCCATCCATATCATTTGCACATTCCACCCTAACATTCTCCACACATCCCAATATGGAAAACAGAATAAATAGACCATCTTAACTTTCATCCCTGTACCATTAACTATAACCAAACAGACAAACAAACAATATATCTTATCCACCTCTGATTTTGCAGAACATCCTAGATTTTCATTCAGTATTTTTCCTTATCCCTCATAATTTTTTTTTGACCTTCTAATCAATCACTGATGTTTAAAGTCACTCAATAATGGCAGAATTAGAATGTCATAATTCTTATTGTTCAGAAAATGCATCTTGATTCAAAACATGTTTTTCTATTAACTTTTTAAGTGAATTTGAGTAATATATTTATGTCCAATTATTTTTGGTTTTCCAGAAATCTCGAACAAAAAGATAAGCCCTGGGATTCATGAAGCTTGTGCCAGGCACAGGCGTAGCATGGGTGGTATAATGCCAAATATGGCCGCCGAGTGATTCAGGTATGATCCAATTCCACGTGCACTACCAGCATACGCCATATCTGCGCAGCCCTCGGCACAGGTATGCTAATCATCCCATGCACAGTACTGCACCATGCAAATGAAGGTACATAGCGATTCATGAAGGGGTGCAGGCATAGCGTAAGCCCACAGAAATGTAAACCAAAAGAAATGGTTTACATTTTGCCAAACAGAACATCGTAGCTATGAAAGCAGACCAGACTCAAGTATTACAAAGTTAACATATGCCAATGGCTAAATATACAGCCAATGGCATAAGAAACGATGCACAACACCTAAAAAACAACATTTAATGTCATGTCCACAGTAACACAAAGTACAACCACAGGGCATGCGTGCGCAAACGGGAACACAAGGAAAATATACACAAATGTCATAAAATCACAATGTAATACAAATCATGATTTCACCATAATACTCAGTGGTATGCATGGTACACCACAACCAAGCTGCAAGGGTTGCTAAGGGTCTGTGACAGTGTTTGGTGCTGTAACTATGAATTAGTAGTCAATGCAATGCAAATGAGGCAAGTAATAGTGAATCACAAACGTCCCGCCGGACTAAGGATGTACCATACGGCGCAGCGCTACAACACCGAGGAGTGGTTTGGAGGTATACATGACATCAGCAGTGGGGTGTGCCACCGTAGCTGTAAGCACTTTGGAGCAATGCAAATCCAGCCTGCCCATTGCTAAGCAAAGCCGCAGGATGGGGGTGGGGATGTAGGTATAGCATTGTTTACCTGAGAGCACATATGGTGCCCGAAAGCGCATGTGTATGCGGATGAAAACATGCCTGAAACCCGGTAAGTGGACGCACATGCCATGCACCATAGCTCAAAAAGGAAGGTTAGGGGAAGAAAATAAGGAAATGCCGCAGTAGGGTAATTGGAGTACAACTGAGCAATTAACACCTATTAACTCACAGTGGACAATCGATGACAGCTAACAAGTCTGCTTGCAGCAACCTGCAGAACAGGATAGGGGAGGTGTCGGATTGCAAAGAAAAGAGAACTGTCATAGCAGAGCAAAGCAAACCTGCAGTAGATCGGCCATAGAACACATGTTGTAAGATAAGCCAGGTTTTGGAAAGTACAAATGAAAGCAGGCTGCTGGATGCATGCCAGAAAATGGGAGGGGAAACGTTAAGAAATGTTAAAGGAAGGGCAAGAGGTAATCCACGGCAGCCAGATGTAATTCAACACCAAAGGCACCACAATAGCAGTACCTGTGGTAAAACACATAAGATACCCTGTAGCTCAGATGGTACATACACACCCTATGACATCATCAGTGTTCACAGCACAATAGTATGAAGTGTGAAGGCACCTCACACACACACACACACACACACACACACACACACACACACACACACACACACACACACACACACACACACACACACACACATACACACACACCTGTGTATTCCCAAACACTGCACCATCGGTGTAAACAGATGGGGAACTTTTACAATGTACATTTTGGGAGCTGCCATAGCTGTGATTCATCACCATGTGTTAGAGACTGAAGGTGTTGTGGAGGATGATGCTGACAACCACCGCAGGCTCCGGAGGAGGAGAAGAGTGTTCAGACCAAGGGTAACTTACCAGGGGCTACATGATCTGGAGATAGTAGAGTGTTACAGGGTGGACAGGGATATCTTACAGCAAATAGTTGAGCTGTGCTGGCCACGCCTGAGATCCAGAAACAACAGAGGGGAACCCATCCCAGTGGACATGAAGATATGTGTAAGCTTGCGAATAATAGCCACAGATACCTTTCAAAGGCCAACTGGAAATATAATGGGGATCTCACGGGCATCAGCATCCAGGGTACTACACCAGTTCCTGGATGCTATGTTACCACATGCCAATGAGCATATATACTTCCCCCAAACTCAGGAGGAGTTGGCCAGAAATATGCATCTCTTCCACCAGGTGGCACACTAACTGGAGATACTGGGTGCGATAGACTGCATGCACATACATATCAAGTCACCACCCAGTGAGCTTGGTAGGTGCTACAAAAACCGCAAGGGATACCACTCTATCAACTACCAGGTTGTGTGCAATGCCCAGGGCATTATTATGGATGTGTGTGCCGGCAGCCCTGGAAGCTACCATGACTCCCACATCTGGCATGCCTCACAGCTGTATCAGGTATTTGTCAGGGAGGACATCCCACATGGCCACCTTGTGGGGGATGCTGGCTATGCACTGGAGCCGTGGATGATGACTCCCATCAGACATGCACGCACACTCATGCAAGAACGCCATAATGAGGCACACGCACAAACCAGAATCATCATAGAGCGTGTGTTTGGGATGCTGAAATCATGGTTCTGTTGCTTGGACATATCTTGTGGAGCCTTGCAGTACTCTCCAGGCACATGTGCCCACATCTTCACAGTATGTGCCATGCTACATAATGTGATCCTGCACAAACAGCTGCAGCAGGGACATAATGGTGAAGGCCCTTACAGCCCACCGCAATTGCCAAGGCCATCACAGGCACAGAGGGATTCAGACCACGAACACCCTGTGCCAGCCCCAGTAGGCAGACGGAGGCATGCCCAATATGCCCATGCCTAGACAAAGAGGGAACGTATAGCACATACACTGACAGTGTAGGCCCCTACAGACTGACACACCTCTCCACCTGCACACACAGTAAACTGGATGGCACACACACATGACCACCTGTAAATTGTAATGTATAGGTGGCCTACTGTGTGAATCCTACATAGGCAGCCCTCAACCATTGCATACACAACAGCTATTTGAGCAAGGAATGTTAACACCTGAACAGTACACGCACCTAACAGCATATGTTGATACTGTATGTATAGGTTCCTAGGTACATCGGTAGGTACATGCCCAATTGTCAGAGGCCATTCATCAACCGAGGCAAACAGTGTCTGCTGTCGCCACCACATCGATTAACCAACTGTCCCTCAGTGGAGCAGAGCCAATTGCGGGATCCATGTGTGTAATCACTGTTCCCCACACACTCTGCACAGCTTACCTGGTGTGTTAATGAGGGGCTCAATATAATGTAATCAGGGATGTAGTGACAAAGCATGGGGAGTACCCATGACAGGTATCTGTCACCCCAGCATGCTCCACCTATGGTTGTGTGAAGGTGTAGCACATTATAGTGTGTGGTTCACTGTGACATACATTACCAATGCTGGAGCACATCCATTGAACATCACTTGGACATACCATTAATAGGTCTCATCCATATGTAAACTAACTGAGTTACACATTTGATTGCAGTATGGTGTAACAGCCGTAGTACAGTCCACATACAAAACACCATAACATGTGTACAAATCCCAGATGCCCAAGTGGTAAATGCACAGACTGTCGTGCATGTTCCCAGTCCCACGTCCTGCAAGGGACGTTACGTAATCCCGAAGGCACTAATAATGGGTGTTGGATGCAGGTAATCAGATCAGGTTTAGCACATGTCAGTGGGATTATGCATTGGCAAGTGCTGGTAAGTGTCATTTAAACATGAATATACGGATATGCACGAAACAGGGCTAAGCTTTTCTGAATATCGCGCAGATCACGGTCAACGTTGTCCAGAACAGGTGAAACTAGCATTATTCACCCCTGTACTAATAGTGCCTGCTCTGAAGGGTAAAACGACCACTGCCAGAAGTAGAACATGCAATCATGTACACATTCACCTAACACTATGCTACCCGAGATGTACCAACGGCAGGTGTGTATTGTGACAGGTTAAAACACAAATGTGCGGAGTCCAGGAAACAGTATACACCGACATGTACACAATAAAAGGTGTGCTCTCCCTCTCATTCTCTCTCTCTTTATATATATATATATATATATATATATATATATATATATATATATATATATATATATATATATATATATATATGTATATATATATATTTTTTTATTTTATTTTTACTTTATTTTACATTTGTTGACCGGGATAGTCCGACTGGATGCATGTCCATTTTCAGTGGAGGCCCGGGGAGAAACCAAGGGTAAGCAGATACAGCATTACATAATACCAGCATTACATGTTACAAACAGACTATTTACAGAGATTACATAAGTAAGCAAGTTAAACAAGTTCCACAGGTTACAGTTAAGCCTGAGCATAAGTTAGGATTAAATTAAATTACACAGTAAACTGGTTAACAGATTTTTACACATTCTAGAGAGAGTTAGCCAGGCTTGATACATTGACATAGCCAGTTAAGTGACAAATGTTGTTTGAGTCTAGTTTTAAATTGACCGAAGGTGGAAAGTAAGGTAATAATAGCTGGAAGAGAGTTCCAGGATCTACTTACAGAGATTGCAAAGAGAGAATCACCGGCTGTGTTATTAATTTTTCTAGTCTGAATTAGTACTTTGTTAGAGGATCGAAGTGGTCTAGGATTGTTATAGGGGGTGATAATATTTTTAAGTGCAGGAGTATTCTCCGGATTATAGAGGATTTTATAGGCCATAATCAGTTGGTTATACTGGATTAGGCTGGGTAGTTCAAGCCACCCAAGCTGATTTAGATTGATGCAATGATGTGTCCTAAAAGGCAGCCCAGTGGCAATCCTGGCAATGTGGTTGTAGCAAATTGAGAGTTTGTTAAGGACAGTCTTGTTTAAATTCGAGAGCAGGGGGAATGCATACAGAAGGGTTGAAAGAAGGTGAGAGCGAGCTATGGCAATTTTAGCTGGAGAGGTTAGGAAGGCTTTTATTCTGTAAAGTGACCCTAGTTTTTTATTGATGGTTTTGATAGTTTGGTTAACATGTAGGTCAAATTTTAGATTATTGTCTATGATGACACCTAATAGTTTTGTAGATGGGTCAGGGGAGATTATTGTGCCAGCATTTGATTTTATGGTAAAGGTGAAGGCGGTAGACCTACGTGTTGGTGAAAATAACAGCATTTTAGTTTTTTTGGGATTTAGGATCAGACAATGTTCAGAAAGCCAGTTTTCTATTGTAGTAAAGGTGGTCTGGGCAGCTGACCATAACTCTGCTGGAGATGTGGCTGAGCAAATCAGAGTAGAGTCATCAGCATATTGGATACAGCTGACTTTTGGGATGACAGTATAAAGGTCGTTAATGAAGATGGAGAACAGCAAGGGCCCTAGTATAGAGCCTTGTGGTACTCCAAGGGTGTTAGGTAGAAGGTTAGAGAGTTTGTTCTGCCAGAGGACAGGCTGCTGTCGACCATTCAGGTAGGATTGAAACCATTGGAGGGCTCCAGTATCTAGACAGAATGTTTGCAGGGTGTGGATTAAAAGTTGGTGATCAACCATATTGAATGCCTTGGAAAGATCCAAAAAGAGGGCTGAGGATATATAATTATTGTTGCGATTATGGTTTATGGTGTTAGTAAAGGCTAGGAGGGCTGAAGTAGTGCTGTGATGAGGACGGAAGCCATGCTGAGTGTCTGCCATAAGGCGATTTTGGATTAGATGGTGCATGAGTTGTCTATGAATACATTTTTCCATAATCTTGGCAAGTGGAGAGAGTATAGCTATTGGCCTATAATTGGAGAATTCAGTTGAGCTGCCTCCTTTGTGAAGTGGGATTACATAGGATATTTTCCAGATGGTGGGAATTTTAGCTTCTACTATGGTTCGATTGATTAGTATTGAGATGGGGTAAGCAATAGCATCAGCTGATTTTTGTAGGTACTCGGCAGGGAGTTGATCAGCAGAAAGTGTAGTGGGTTTTAATTTTTTGATTATGGTATGGATAAGTGAAGTGGCGACTGGTTGGAAGCTGAACGTGAGCAGGTTTCTAGGGGTGCTACTTTCAGGACCAGGGAAGCTAGGAGGTAGTTGGCCAGCTAGGACTTGAATTGTCTCAGTAAATAATTGGTTAAAACTATCAGAAACATCTTCAGGGGTTTTATCAATAGTTGTAGCAGGGATTGGGGTTGAAGTTTGTCCAGGATGTAGTAGATTATTTAAACCTGCTCAAAACTTCTGAGGGTTATTTTGATTTACTGTCTGTAAATTACAGTAGTATTGTTTTTTGTCTTGTAAAATGGATTTTTTAGGTTCGTTCCTGGATCGCCTGTATTTAATGTGATCTTGGGGGTCTTTAGAAGAACGCCATAAAGCCCGTGCTTTGTTTCTAAGGGTAATTTTGAGTTTAGACTCTTTAGAAATCCATGGTGCAGTTTTTGCCTTTGTTCTCTTTGAACAAACAGGTGCATGCAAATCAAGGATCTCAAGGAGTTTGTTGTTAAAGTATGCTACTGCTTCCTCTAAGGAGAGGTGTTTTAGAATAGACCAATTACATAGGTTCATAGGTTCATAGGTTCATAGATTAGTACTAAGCTAACTGCCCTTGTGAGCCATTTTAAGCCTAGCCACTTATCTCTTGTGAGACTCAAACCCTGCACCTTGCTGGAATTTGGCAAGGTCAAAGTTTTTATTGTTTCTAACCTTTCTGATTAAGGGTTGTTGGGAATTAATGGTTTTGTGCTTAATTACATATGTGAGAAGGTGAACGCTTAGGCCATATAATATATATAAAATAGAGATAGAAAGGGTGATAGAGAGATATAAGTTGATATATATGTATTCGCCTATATCTGCAAATATATAGATAGGTCAATGACATGTACACAACCTTGGAGGTACAAATAAATAGGATGCTGCCAACTATCGAATGTGTCACATACCGACACGCGTAATCACGAGGCTGAAAGACTGAAAGACCACAGTACCGGAACACTAGAACCGAGAGTAATATTATCACGATGTTAAGGGACATTTAGTTATCACTGCAGGTGCTGCGGTCCAGGTAGGTACTGTGTTCAACTGTGTTTGTGATTGCTGTAGTCTGTGTATGTGTGTGTTGAGGGTGCCGTGTGCATTTCTGTGGGATTGTAATGTGTGTGTGTGTGTTTGCATCATGTGTCTGTTAGTGCTAACTCGGAGGTAGATCATTACGGTAGGTGTGGTCATAGCTGGCCGTAGGCATATGGTTACCACCTGTCCCACTTTAAGAGGGACAGCCCTTCCCTGGGCAGTTGTGTCCTGACAAAAAATATTAAAAAGGGCAAATGTCCGAGATTGTAGGACATAATTATGTCCCATATATTATGTAATAGTTGCATTAAATAGTTATGCCTGTATCTAAAATACATAAATGTTACATGAAACATGATAAGTAGCTAAAGTGCTTCAAAAATAAGTATGTATTCAGGATAAAAGTATGTTCTATCCTGTGTACTGACCGTGGGTATATGTCGGCCTGTAAACACCGATGTGTGTCCTGCAAATGTCCCACTATGGCCATTTGAAAAGGTGGCAACCCATGCCAAAGAGGTTCAGTCACCAACACAACTGCAATGAGTGCAAATATCTGTGACAGAAATACACGAGACAGCTGTAATTTAGTAACATTCCCTTACATATCGATGTATTCCGGAGGTATTGAAGTATCAACCTCACCTGCATGCTATATAGAAACCAATTAACAATGGCTCAATGTATAAGCCCGTAACAACCATATTAGGGAAGGAGCCCACACACATATATGGAATATGTAGAAATGCAGTCCCCACAAACTTGTATATGCTATGTACACCCACCTACATCTTCCCCACACCCGAAACAATTGCAATACAGACTGTAATAACATCACAAACATCCACTCACTCAATTACATCTGCAGAACCATTAACATACCTTGTGAGAGACACATTTGTAATGGCACCATGTGAAATCATAGCTGTTGTATAATGGAACAGATGGTGATGTTACAAGTTTTGTTTGCAGTAGTCCCTTATCAGACGGTTGAGATGACAGGTACACTCACATGTAGAACCACATACTCTAGCCATCACACACAATCCACGGGGGACATGAATTCAAAATATCTGTGTCTCTCCAAATAGCAGTTGCAATTCCTCACAACAAACAACAGGCCGTCTCCCCGAAGGTAGGGCAAAAGGGCAAACGCCCAAGTGGAGAATTCAATTATATCCCACTGTTGCCACATAATTGGTGAATGGAGTAGCGGCACAGCTGATGTGCATGTAATAATTTACTCAGGAACACCAATTGGCGGCAGGATACCACATGTTACAGGTATCAACATATATAAGGATGCCTTGCCATACATTCAAACCGTAAGTTCATACCATAGAACCGTTTAAACAGTAAAGGTGTAAGAGAGATATTTACGAAGACTCAGAAACAAGGTATGTAGAACACTCAGTATGTCAGTGTATGTAGAGCCTGTTTTGTAGTAATTAAAGTGTACACAATGCATAAAGTGGGAAAAGGTATTATGTAGTGATGTCTTGTCGAGCATAGTAATGCTTGTAGAAATTGTGTGTCCTGCTGTGGGCCACAAGGTAAACATCTCATACACCACAAGGGATGCTACATGAGGGCTTTAAACACAACAATTCCACACCACCCACAATCAGTGGTAGGGTTTGTACAACAAGTACGTGCCATAGCAGGGGATAGTATATGTTAATATACTGTCACAGTAGGCACGTGTAAGGGCATATAATGAGAATAACATGCCTAAGGTGGTCCTGCTGTGCAAGTATGCTTTGCATTATGGGATAATGTTTAAAATATGTGTAATGTACAGTATTGTAGGTAGTTATGTCAGATATTTTACACAGCATAACTGTTATATCATGCAAACAAGGGGTATCATCTATTGACATGTACAATACACAATAACAGGATACATATGGCTTGTAGTCACGGGACACTGTAACAGCATGATAGCTAACTGAAATGGAAGGGATACTCAATTATCCATGCACAAAGGACATGTAATAGTGTCACAGGTTCATAGTGAAGTACTATGCTGTCTGGCCAAATCCATGTGTAAGCCCAATGACAGTGTTTTCACCAGCAGCACCTCCCTAGGGTAATGTCCTGTCTGTGAACAGCAGAGCCATGTGTTACCTACACCTGTGTATAGTACAGCCACTGCAGTGATACCTGGTGTACATGTGTGTCTCCCATCGAGGTATCTCATGAAGAGTGCTAGTAAGTGTCCCTGCTTGATGTACATAGGAATCATGTTCCAAAGCATGGTGAGTGTCTGGTTCAGGAATGTATCCCTCAAGCACATTCCACTCATTGTTGCATGTGGGCACATATCCATGAGCATGTTGCTCTCAGTGGCCTTTGCTTATGTTGCTTATGTGGAGTATATCCATAAATATTGTTATGGACATGGGCCCTGTATATTCAGCAGAGGTCACCCCTGAGTATGCAGTATGCAAATGTGTACAGTCGTGGTGTCCGTAGTTGTGCCGCATACGTCATCCTTTGGAGGTCAGTAATCCTCATGGTGTGTTAATGTTGTGATATGTAAAGCCGTTGCTGTTCCGTAAGGTACACCCCAAAAGGGGTGTTGTACCCTTGAACATGTATCATACGTCAGGAGTATAGAGGTACAATGGGTGCCTTTGTTCCAGCTACAAACCCATTACAGATAAGGGTGGCCACGTAGAAGGATATCCACGCCACATTGGCAATATGGTTATCAAAGACGTGGGTGCTATATACGTGTGTACTAAGATCCCATATAATGTCACATGTATGTAGGGGACTACCACCTATGTGATAGTCAGTGGGTGATTGGTGTAATCCAAAGGGGATGTCTATGCACCTTGTGTTATGCAGCTTGAGGCCATGTTATTGGCATCAGGTATCCATCACAGTGACACCCATATGGAGGGTGTCTGTATCAGCTGGTGGATCAATCATGGCTCCTTGTTTGCAGTCGTCTGGAAACCTATTTAGGGAAAGTCCCTCTGCGCTAGCCTGTAACTCAGGGAAGCATATACCGAACATGAGGGGTCCTATGACTGAGGACTGTGGTACGCCAAGTGTAACTGAATTACAGTAGGTACCATGGTATGCTACCCTCATTGTGTGGGTCCTGCCCATGAGCCACTTTGCATAACGTCCCGAGATGTAGGGGTCAATGTGCAGGTGGATGTGTATGCTGTCAATACCAGAATGGAGAATGGTGCTGAAAGCCAAAGAGAGGACAATGTAGGCTGTGTGCACCCCCTTACCATCATCAACTACCCTGGTAACTGTATCAAAGGAGTCCACCAGGTGTAGTAGCCATGGTCTGGCCCTAACAAATCCAACCCGGGTGGCATCAAAGGTCTGGAGGCCGCCAATGTCTCTGTGAATGACTTCCATGATAATGTGCCCCATAGCCTTGCAGAACAGTCCAGTCAGGCATATAGGGCAATAGTCCCTGTGGTTCATTGTGGTGCCACCTGTGTGGAGTGTGATAACTGTTGCTGTGTGCCATTCAGGGGCCACAATGTCTGATACAAGGCTATTACTGAATCTGGTGGCCATGTGGGGAGCCATGTCATTCTGAGGTTTGTGTAAATCACAGCCTGGGATGTTGGATGGTCACATGGAGTCTGTGTTCCAGGCCTTAGAGAGTGCAAGTTGGAACTGCGTAGTTGTGACAGCAGGGACTCTGCATTGTTCCTGTATGGATTTTGGCCCTGTAGGGAGTGAGAGGGTGTAAAGTTAGCATTGAACCTATCTGCCATGATGTTGCCAATAGCAGTCGGTCTGTAATGTTTCTACCTAACCGTCGTATGTCAGAGCAGACATGGGTATTGCCACTGAGTACTGACATACCTCCATAATGCTTTGTAGTAGTCCTTGAAATGTGCCACAGTAATGTTTATGTAGCTAGCTTTGGAGGATGTGATAAGGGATCCCGGATTCCTACTGAGGCTGACCAGTGAGCTACCCCACCCATGGGATTGTACTCCACTTTGCAACAGCCACCACCTTCTGTTGTACATTATGTGCATGGAACTGGACCCCCAGAGTGGCATCCGTTATCTGGTGGGTACCATCATGGCTCTGTTTGGGATAGTATGATCCATGCAGTCGTGTAAGTGCTAATCAAGTGCACTGGTGTATGTTTCAGCATTTTTAAGTGCATTGTCCATCTGCACGGGTGTCATGCATTTATTACTGCTGTCATAAGACGTCTGAAGTAGGCGTTGCAGAAATCTTGCACTGTGTATTCCATGAAGGGTGTGGTGCCGGGATGTGGATAACAAGGGTGATTAGCATATGCTCGGAAACTACCAACAAGGGGATAACCCCAGGTGTGGAACACCAGTCACATGTTGGTACTGTCCATGTCTAGGGTATTGTTGGTCTTGGTGTTGGTGTGTATGGGTTGATCCAACCGAGTGGAGGTTATGAATCCCAAAAGTGTTGGCCTAATGTGTCGGTACATGAGTAGGTATCCCAGTTAAGTGTGGGGTAGTGTCAGTCTCACATCAGTAGTACCTGTCTGAACCCTACTGTCCAGTACACCAAGAAATGAGGGCCAGTAACCGTGGGGTATGTTGTTGAATCCGTAGCAAGTTACAATGTGTATAGCAGTTCTGGCCACAGTTAGTTGCACGTGGGTCACCTGTGATGCATTGTGCTAAGGAACCAGCCTGGAGGTGTGTACATCCTTGTGAAATATGGACACACCTCCACCGTCGGTGTTCCGGTCCTGGTCACATGACTGAAAGGTGTGGTCTGCGTGTAACCTGTCAGTGCAGGTGTGCTCTCCGGAGCCTAGAGGCAGGTCCCAGTCACTGCAGAGATATTGAAGTGGTCCATTATAAGGAGTGCCTCGCCTGAGTGCATTAGAGATGAAGATGTCAAGCATTGAGTAACAGTGCCCCAGGTTTTGCTTGCCTGTTCCTGTTCTGGTGGTGAATGTTATTGGAAACTGTCCAAGACAGGCAGTATAGGAGCAGCAAGAGCCTTACATGTTATCTGTACTCCCAGTGCTGACAGGTGCAGGTCATCTGTGCCAAAGCATCGTGTTTTGTTGACCATGTCATTCAAAGCAGACAGATACTGGATGCCTGTGGAATGACAGCAGAAGCATAGGCAACTGTTGAAGTGAAACATTCAGTCGTTGTACAGTGGTATCTGTCTAGATGAATGCAGAATGCTTCTCAGGGCTTGGGCAATACCTTCTGGGCTACAAGACCGGAGAGCTATTGCATGTCCCTGCACATGTAGTCCAGGAAGTTACATCTCAGGGCAGTCACACTAACATGGAGAATGACAGTCAAATTGTACTTGATGAGGTGTGGCATGGGTGCATAGGTTATGTTGCGGATCCCGTAACTTGACAGCCAGATGTAAGTGACTATCGCCTTGTGTAGCCTGCTGAGTGGGACATCAGTGTGACTGCCAACAGGGTCACCTATGACCGGTGTGTTGGGTATGTTATGACACCCTATTGGCTGTAGTTGATGTGCACACATGAGTCTGTGGGCTATAAGTAATTGGTGTTGTGTTTGGTGATGGGGGCTGCCTCTGTTGCCTACAAAGAGAGTATGGAGAGGTTCTGCAAATGTTGTAGTCATACTATGTGTGGCCTGTGGTGGTGGAGATCTAGTGAGACTATGTGATGAGTGGGGTGTGTTGCAAATGTTAAACGTCCCCACATGAATGTCAGGTTCAGTCTGGGTTGGTGAGAGCATTACCCCCAGCATGGCTACATATCTGCATCTCCCACAGGCTGTAGTGTCATATGTTGGGAGGTGAGCATTGACTGTGTACATGAGACAATTGCTCTATTGCCTTGTTTGCCATATTCCCCCTCAAA
>NC_056737.1:1416763470-1416806403 GCF_019279795.1 Protopterus annectens | reverse complement strand
AATTGATGGCAATGGTGACCAGCCCCCTCAGACCTACACAGACAGACTACAATAGGTCTGGCAGTTATATGTTAGTTCTGAAGGGTAGAAGTCTGAAACTGAAATGTAGGTCAATAAAACCTAAGATATGTACTCTACTGATATGCCTCCAGTCTGCATGACAAGTCAGAATACAATATAAAATGGAAGCCAAGAGAGTACCTGAAATACCAGTACAGTCATAGCAAATGTTTAAAATCATCAGGTGTGCCCCCCCCAATCCTATGTAGAAATGCAGTAACTTGTAAATGCGAGGTAATATCAGTGGAGCACAGATTGCAGGCTGGCCCGATCTACAGGATAGATTGTTACATGTGTACAATATGCAGGGGTCTGTGTGTTAGGTTGTTGTCTGTTCAGTATTGCCTGGAAGTGGTCAGCATGTAGGCATGAAGGGTTGTGTCTCAGTAGCCTATGGGCAGTACTGTGGTTGACAGGGCCATGTTCCAACAACTGCAGTGCCAACCACAATGCTTCTCAGCAATACCCATGTCAGCAGTCATCCATGCTCACTGTCCAGATGTCAATATCTGTCACCGTCTGAAAGATGGGCATGCCATAAATGTGGGACCATACATACACACAGTACACAGATTGAAGTACCCTAGACAGAGTACATAAAATGTTACTGTCAACTGCACACAACTTTGGAATTGTACATACAGGTTAGCAGCACATTAGTTGTCCAATAGTATGGAATACTGATGTAGTCTGGCCAATCACTGGCAGACCACAAAAGGAACAGTTATGAAATAATGAGAGACTGCCTATGTCCCGCACAAGGCAGCGTAAGGAAATGTCAAGGTATATCTGTCGTCAGCTGCAAGTAGCTTCCATATCACACATGCACTCAGCTCATCTCACTATCAGCCACAGGTTTTCACAGGTCATATCCTTGTTGTTAGGAATGAGTACAGTATGACCCCACTTCTGTGTGGGAATACCCACAGAACTGCAGCATGCTGAAGAGGTGTCCTATGCAGGTGTGTCCCTAGCTGTAAGCAGCACCCTGCCTGCATCAGACCAATCGATAAATATGGACAGAAACTATTGCCATTAACACCTGCACACTTACCCTGTCACCCCAGGGGAATCCACTGGCTCACAACCTGTGAATGTAGGAGTGACAGAATGCACTGGCATGCTACAGATGGCCTGCATCACTAACAAATGGCCTACAGTCTTCTGTCAAAGGCCTGTGTGTCACCCATACTTACAATGTATGGTATCTCATGGGGTCCCAACTAACAACCTAACACAGTCAACAGAACACAAATGCAAGGCCATGTTAACAAATCCCAGTAGCATACCCCCCATATCCAACTGCATGAACTGTGGACCAATCCATAAATACCACTGGGATGAAGGGCCAACTATAGGGATATTTCTCAGATATCACTCACATAATGTTAGGAAGAGGATAGAATAATAGAGTGGGGGGTGTAGAAGCATGGACGTCATGGAGTGTGTGAAGTCTGAAACTCTGATGTGTGCCCATACTACTCCTGCCTGCAAACCCAGTGATGGGTGGTTACAAACCTGCTTGTAATCCACAATGTGAAGGGGAACTGACCAGATATATGAGCCCTACCTCTGAGTAACATGGGTAAATCTGTACAGCTGAGAGGTATGGCCACAGCAGGATATGGACATTCTGTTATGTCGATATATGTACAAGAAGGTGATCCTCAGCGCTATAGTACCAAGGTGCTGGGCCATTTACACAGACCCATTATGTAAGCATCTGCAGCTACCCCTCAGAATGACAGGAGTGTGCAAGAATGTTTGGGCTGCGGACATAATGCTGGATTCAGCTTCATTCATCTTGTAATTCCCAGGAAATAACTGTGAGCAAATAATTATATCTGTCAGAAGTTGACATAATACATCACAGTGCAAAACAGTACATATGGCTGAATATCTCTGCTAACATAAACCATGCAACACAAGCAGCACAGACAGCAATAGTTACAGTATCCCCCAATATGTAAGCCCATTGTGACTCTGTATTGTCAACCTATCTACAGATATCCTGCAGAAACAGGTTGATAGCTGTAGGTGTAGAACACCAACCCTTGACTGGAGTACAACCCTACCTGGAATGGAGTCACACACTCAATACAGAAGGTCATACTGGGAATGCTCCTACACTTAGAGAAATGAAGCCCATATCTGACAACACAGTGGACTATACATATCTGTCATTTGCAGATGTCTGTGCACACACAGCAAATTGTACACCATTTATGCTTCACACACACATTAGATAGGAATACTCACACATATCCAAAGCCAGCACACTATAATATGTCAAAAAATACACACACAGAGATGTGAGGAAGAGAGAGACAGACAGTGATAGAGAATTCCATTCTGAGGTCTGTCCCACCCACTACACATCAATTGGCTGATATCACATGATGTGCTGATGTCAATCACTGTAGACATTCCTTTTGGTAGCCCTCAGCCCTATAGTGTCTGTGGTGCTTGTGATAACTGTGTAACATGATAGTACAAATCAGAATTCATGTAGCATTTGTATACTCAGTCCTGTCAAATGTAAATTTGTGTGTGACTGAGTGCATGTGTGTGTTTCTAGAGGAATGATTTATGGCTTATTCACACACTGCACTTCCCATTGCCCATGTTAGCACTCCTACTGATGTCAGTCACCTTGAAATAACCCTTTGGCCAAGTCTAAGCCCTATAAGCTCCATGGCACTTGTGATAACTGTGTAATACTGTAGTGTAGCAAACTCGTCAGGCATGAGTTCTAATCCCAGACATGGTGTGTGTGTGTGTGTGTGTGTGTGTGTGTGTGTGTGTGTGTGTGTGAGTGTGTGTTTGTGTGGGTGTGTGTGTGTTTGTGTGGGTGTGTGGGTGTGCTTTGGACAACTTTCCAACATATAAGCTTCATGGCATGTGTGATAAATGCGTAACACTGTAATAGCAATACATAGCTAGGTAGGGGTTCCAAACTCAGTACTGGCAAGGGTGTGTGTGTCATCAGTATCTTGTGTGGGTGTAGGGGTGATTGTGTAAGATCCCTTGTGGTGTGTGTTTTGCTACATTATTATAATAAGGACCTATATGTCCTAATGTCCACATTACAAGGCCAAACAGTTGTCAAACATTGTAGAGATTATTGTAGACAATCCACAGCCATAAATGTCTACTGCCATGTGCAATGACTATGTGACAGTATGGATTAGTGAACAATTTCAGCAACCATTATAATACCCAGAGACCACTCTCCACCCACGGATCATACACAAACATGCTTGGGTCTTT
The DNA here is from genome assembly GCF_019279795.1 of Protopterus annectens. Taxonomy (NCBI): domain Eukaryota; kingdom Metazoa; phylum Chordata; order Ceratodontiformes; family Protopteridae; genus Protopterus; species Protopterus annectens. The sequence goes on along the minus strand of NC_056737.1, from coordinate 1,416,803,073 downwards.
CTCTCTTCCTTTTTCTTTCTTTCTCTCTCTCTGTCTCTCTTTCTCTCTCTCCCTCTCTGGTAGATGTGAAAAACACATCTGTTTTGCATAGGCAGCAGCTTGAATTTTGTAGGTAATGCTCATGATCAGTTGATGGGCTGTGCAGTCGGAGTCCCCCACTTGCTAATTGTATGTGGAACAGCTATGGTATAATTCCTATAGCCAATTGAACTAAGCACTTCATGTGGGTTTTGGCCCTTTTCCTTCACTATGAGCAGGACTTCATGTGGGTGTCTGACAAACAGCATCACAGAGGGTAGTTGGAAATACCTCTTTCTACAAACACTGTGGAGACAGGCCAACAAATTGGAGTGGGATGTTCCAGACATGGGGAAAGAATGTAAAATTGCTTTTCTACATTTGAAGTAACGTTTGTTTAACAGGGTTTGTGTGAATATGGCTGTTCTGCATGATTTAAAGTCTGACATGACAGTATTATGTGGTTGAGAAACCTCTCACCCGTAGGGTTATCTGCAGACTGGCCAGAGTTTGGAGTCTTAGATGTGGTGTGTTACTCACACATTTTCTATCTTCATAAATGCAATAGCATACTCTGATGACTGCAGTCAGTAAATGGTAACATTCATGTGTGTGTTACTGACTTCATATCCCTCAGAAGAGATATGTCACAACAAACCCTGTTGTATCAGCAATTTTCTCAGTTTATCACAGCAATAAGTCAATATTTGCCCTGTGTTTGTGCTTCTGTCCTCCAAGTCTGTCACCCTTTGTCCACATGCCATGCAGTAAGAAATGGACATGTACAGTATATCATTATTTACTGACATCATTCCTGATACAAGCCAGTGATATATCAGACTACCAGACATGTTATGTATAGGAGGCCTTATATTTGAGGACAAAACCTGGACATTCTGTTGTAGTCTGTACAGTAGTGAGGTCTGTGTACTTATGGTGATTGTTGACAGAGTGTCAGTATTGTGTAGCAGTGTACTGTGAATATGTTATTTGGCCTGTGTACAGACGGGAGTAGATGTCAGTGTTCTTGGTCTTGTTCTATCTGACGTTGCATGTTGCTCCAGTTTCTGGTACTCTATCAGCTTATATGTTTTTAGGGCCAGACTGAGCCATGTCCCACCACAGTCAGGCATCAGACTACACTGTGAATTGGGCCAGCATATGTAGGGTTAGTGTGTTAGTAGCAAATATCAGGATGGGTTTTGTCCACACAGTCCATATACTGTACTATTAATTAGGCTTACCATAATGTGACTGTGACTGTGTTGAGATTGGTAGTGGGTATGCACTTTCACACTGGTTTCTGTTACTCCGTGCTGTTACATGCCTGTAGTGCCTGCTATATTTGCAATTACATGTGTATTCCCCCATAGAAAAATTGGGTTAGTGTTGTGGCAGTCTGCCTGTAGTTTAGATAGTGCTTGGTGACATGCCTAGCAGCTCAGTGTATTTACACTAGTGTGATATTATGTCCGGATATTTGTCAGATGTACAATTGCCTGGCCACCATACGTGCTGTGTATTTCTGACAAAGCAGTGGGATTCTGTGAAGATGTATGTCACTAACTAGTGAGAAGTATGTGGGCTTTGGACCTCTGCTCCTCCAGTTAATATGTGTTAGGACAGACAGGAGAGTGTGAATGCATTAACTGTGTGAGCTTATCTACTCCAGTATTTGTGATATATTTTCCCAATTTATATGGCTTTCAACATCCCGTTTGTCAGGTTTGGTCATCATTTCTTGCACTAAGGAGTTCTGTGTATACCTCTTGACTGACCAGAGTGTTTCAGACCGTCCACGTTTATTGCTAATATTTCTGCTGTATTCTAGAGGATCATTACTGTGACTTGTGTGGTACTTCACTGTGATGATTTTATGATGTCTGTCAATACAGAACAAGGACTGTTGGGTACAGAGTGATTAAGGCAGTCTTGAGCAGCTTTAAGTGTGTTTGTGCAGGTTTGCATGACCGTAAACAGTGATAACGTACGGTTAAACAAATATGCACTTACACTGTATAGGCTTTGCTTACCAGTGCAAAAATCTACTTAGCATTTACTTTTATGCAATGCTTACACCTGCTAATTATAGCTCAGCCCTGGTAACCACTGATCACATTCCAATCTGATAAAATTGCATGGTAATGACAACTTTAATAACTGTATTTAATTCCATATACATAACATGTTTCTATGTGCTGTCATTACAGTAGCAGTGTTTTATACTTGGGTAGTATCCCAGGTTATATGCAGTCACACTTGCATGTATTGTGTCATTACGTTACTAATTTTAACAGTGCTTTTCCAAGTAAGAGTAGATTGCAGATTGTAGTACTGGAATCATACACCCCTGCATGCAAAGCTGGACTCTGAGTACTGGCTATCATGTTATTGATGTTTGAGCTGTATGTTTTTAAGTATCTCCTATTGGATATTGATCTGATATGTCGATATTAACTGTAGACTACTATGTATTTAGGGCATGTCATTGAGGATTGCTGTCATGTAGTAATGGCATACCTATCAGTTTTAGACGTTTATCTGTCAAAACATTCATCCTGATGCATAACCTGTTGGCTAGCTACTTTCTGTCTGTCCTCTGTACAGATGTGCAGATGTCAAGTATTCATCTTGGCTGCTTACAGGCAATCTCTGATTGACTGACACTGACATGTCTACCCAGCTGTGTTATGAATGACACAGCTAGGAAACTCCACTCTGTATACACCACATGCCATGGATACCTCAACCGGACTACCACAGTCAACATAACATGTTTGGGTACAGGTCCCTAACACAGACACTGTCCATGTTATGCAGTATGTGTTGGATACATGTCAATTGGAGCACCTCACTGGCCCTCTTCAAGAGAAAACAAGATGAGTGGATGTTGAATTTAACTGTCACCCTGGGGATCACTCACGTGGCATCAGTTGATAGATGACCTGCTGAGAAATGTCAGGTGGCATGATACAAGTGTACTCACTTGCCCTACTATTCTCATTTCTCTATGGACATTAGCCTGGTGCACACCTAGGAACACCTGCACCTATGGAACTCAGTACTGACAAATGTGTCTGTGTGCATTACTGAGTATAACAGTGTTTGTGTGTAAAGTTGTAGTTGAAAATACTCTGAGGGCCATCTTACCCACCACACCCCCCATTGCTATACTTAGAAATGGCTGCTGATGTAATTCAAATTAAATGTACCTTGTGACACTCTTCACCCTATGGGCTACCAGGAGCTTGCAGTACCAGCATAACACTATTCTACAAATGGGTAGATAGGCATGGGTTACCCACTGAGTCCTGGCAAATGTCAGTATGTGTGTGTGTGTGTGTGTGTGTGTGTGTGTGTGTGTGTGTGTGTGTGTGTGTGTGTGTGTGTGTGTGTGTGTGTGTGCATATTTGTAGGAGACAGCATTCTGAGGCCACATTCTCCAAGTACACTAAACCTTGCCATACATTATAAGGGATGATGATGTTGCTGACATTAGGACAGCCATGACAAAACACTCACCCTACTTTCCCTGTGGCATGTGCAATAAATGCATATCCATGTAGTAGCAATAATTAGATAGACAAGGGTTTGTATTGCAATCCTGTTCAATGTGTGATTGTGGGTATGTCAGAACATTATCTTAGATTTCAGTGAGTACAATATCCAATGTGGGGTGTGTGTCCTGGGTATACTGTCTTTACACCATGGTACCCCCAGTAGATGTCCCAACGTTCACTGTATGAGGACCACTATCACCATCACCCATACAGGTAACTGATGACACTATCCAGCCCAATGATGCATGTGCTGTGTGCAAAAACTCTGCAACAGTATGAACTCACTGAGAAGGTAGTCAGCACTTCTAAACCCAGGTCTGTCAAATGTGTCTATGACTGTATGTGTTTGTCAATGTGTGTATGACAGTATGTTATACTATGTATTATCCATAAACACCCACTACATTCCCCATTACCATACTGTAAAAGGCCTGGTGATGTTGTTCACTTTGCAGAAAGCTCGGGACACAGCTCACCCTACAAGCTCTGTGGTGTGTGCAATTAAGGCCAAACACATTAGTTGCAATAAGTACCTAGGTAAGGGTTTTACTCTCAGTGTTGCCAAGTAAGTGTGTGTGTATATATGAAGGGATCTACTTCAGTGTGCAGAAAATATATTTCCCAGGAGATCATTTGTCTGAGAACTAACTGCCAAAAGGTAATATTTCAAAGCAATCATCTTGTGGAAGTTCATTCCATCAAACTAGTAGTGGATGTGTAAATGCCCTCTTCCCCACTGTAAAGCTGTACAGCGATACTGGAGTTGGTATATATAGTTGGGTGTGGTTGTTGTGGGCACAGCCACCCACATTGGGGTTATTCTTGTGTGTATCCCCCTGTTTAGTGTGCTGTTATACTGTACAGTTTATGTTAAGAGGTTAAGTAGTTGTTACTCACACTATGTGTGGTTTTACACCACCCCACACCCTCCAAAGTGGGGCTGTGCCCCCACACCAGCACACCTATGTTTACCAACTCCAGGATTGCACTACATTGGGAAAGAGGACATATACCCTGCCAGTACCATTGTCAATGACATTAAACTGACAGACTGATTATTTACTGATGTAATGTTTTGGCAATTTGGTCTTGGTGGAATTACATAGGCCAAAATGAGTTCTCTGCAAAATGAAGTACATCCATGTGAACATTATTCTCTGTGTATTGCATCAACACAAAAGCCTGTGTGTGTGTGTGTGTGTGTGTGTGTGTGTGTGTGTGTGTGTGTGTGTGTGTGTGTGTGTGTGTGTGTGTGTTATTCACAAACATTTGGTGTGCGCCATTCATTACACTTACCATTGTCCACTGTAGAAGAGCTGCTTACATAAGCCACCATGCACTCACCTGTATACATCCCTCAGACCTATCAGTCATATGGCACATGCAGTAACTGTTATACAGACCTGTTACTTGTGTTCATCTGTACCCATGATATGACACACTCAATGTGTTACCACAGAGCCACACCTCTTGTAGGAAAGTACAGCAAACCAACATCCTCCTGACACATAGACACCTAGAACACGAACAGAATACATTATCGAGACCACAATCAGTCAGTGTTAATAACAGCTATAATGTATTGTGGCTAGACAGCTACACACCCTGATGTGTAAGCATTAAACATTCAAGCTGACAACATGTTCAACAGAATTACATTGCTAAACTTTAGTACATTTACCCTGTGCATCAGAACCATATTAACATGTGCCTGCATCGATGGTATGGATGACAGGGATGTGACACAGGTATCATCATATGCACAGGGAGTGTGTGGGTTTGCCAGAGGATTAGGCTGAGCTGTTTGGGTGACATCATGTGTGTGGGCTAGGGGGTTCTTTATTAAATGGCCTGTGCAGATGTGGTGTGTGTAGGTATGGAGGTACCCTATGTGTGTTGGTGATGTGTGTGTGTATGTATGCACACAGTTCTGCCATTTGGCTGCCCTATACAGGTGTATGTTGGACAGCTGCAGGGTGTACAGTTCACCATGTCTGGCCATGGACATGGGAACTGGGCCTGCCAGGGATTGCACGGGCACCACCAGGCAGAAGCCCAGATATGATACTCTCCCCTGACAATGACAAGTTTCCACTGGATCTGCATCCCTGTTGGGACCAGCCAGGACCACATGAACATGGCCTGCTGTGTTGCAGTGTGGACAGCACCCCCCCTGCAGTGCTGGTGCTGGTACTGTCACTACGGGAGTGGCCGTGAGTCCACGTAGACCTCCACCTGTTGGTGTTGCTGACCTACGTCTATGTGACTGATGCCCTACTCCCACAACATGCTCTACCACAGACACCACACGGTCGGGGATTCCCACAATCTCACACAACCATCTATCCATGATATCTGCAAAATAACGGTGGGCATCTGCAAGATCACAGATGTAGTCATGTATAGCAGGAAGAGTAGCCTACTGCAGCCTCAGACTATTGCTGGTATAATGTTCCATACATGCCTGTACTTCCATGATGGCCTGAAACATGCATCTGGTGACACCTGCTGTGGCACTTCTGCCAGGGGCATGATGGCCAGCAGCCCTCCTATGAGCACCCCTGTACATCTGTCTGTGTGGGACCTTGCTGGTCCTCTGGCTATGGCTGTTGTGCACAGACACACTTGTCATAGTCACCACTCTTTCCTGTCCCGTGCCAACACCTACCAACTGTCCCTCATCTATGGCCACTGGTGATGGGGTATGTATGGGCATTGTGACTGTGTGCAGGGAAGGGGTGGATGAAAGTGGGAGGTCAACCAATGGCAGAGATTCAGCCCCTGACAACCCCACCTGTGCCTCACTATGCCTATCATCATTGTCAGAGTCTGTATGGACATTAGCATCAGTTTGTTTGCAGGAGGGACCATGACCCACCTCACCACCTGTGAGGAGCAGACAATAAATGTAAATTATGACCTGTACATTATGGTTTACTTCCACACACACACACACACACACACACACACACACACACACACACACACGCACACTTACAGGTGAGGTGGCACAAAGATATTACACGGACCTCTCATTACCCAACAGTCAACATGCATGACATATGGCACTCAACAGCATGCACTGCAGCCATACTCAATCCTTGTTACCAACATTATATATCTCTGTGATGCATGAGTTGTGTTAGTAGGTGGTGCCCCTTCCCCCGGAACACACTGCACCCATGTACACAGTATTGCTATGCATCTGTACAGCACACTGGCATGTACTGTGCACCATGCCTCACAAGTGTACACACCATTGCTGAATGTGTATATGTGTGGCAGTTATGTTTGCTCTGTTGCTCACAAACCCTATGTGTTTGTCTGACACATACCTGGGATGATATGAGGACTGATGTTGATAATTAATGCCTAACCTTTGATTTGCAGATCTTATCATCAGCAGTGCATGTATGTGCAATAAAATCTGGTTACACTGACAGCCTTCAAAGCTTAACATGGATATGAGAAGTGTACACACCCTTGTTGACATGCCAGCCTCTTCTATGATATGCAATGGGGCCACAATACTGCAGTTGTTAACATTACACACACCTGATATGTGACATATGACCTGTGCACTCCAATGCAGTATCAAACAAATATGTTAGTCATGCAGATGCTGAATGAGATGCATACATTATGTGGGTTGCATAAGTGTGCTCACCCTTAACACAGTGATTTCTTGAAGCACCTGTTAAGTCACACAGTGGCTTCACTATTGCTGTAGTGTGGGTTATGTCTGGCACAATTCATAACCTTACCTGTGTTCAGATACAGTCATTCTTAGCGAGCACTAGATATATGCTTCAGTTCACTGTTGTGTTTCAAGCTGACACCTCTCCCCATCCTCAGCCTTCTTGTAGTTGTCTGACAACTATGGACCACACATTAGTGTAAATTCCAAACACCATGTCTACCAACCATGTTCCAGCTAATAAACAGCATCCCTAAAGGTGTACGCTGGCACCAGCAAGCTAAAAATTGGGGATGGTGGCCCTGAGGTGGATTTAGGTGTTGTTTGTGCACCACATGTATCTTTATGAAAACTGTCTGTAGTTTTGAGCCTTGGTCTCATGACACCATTACAAATTGCAACACATGCCTTTGGGAGACTTGATGCTATGCTTATGCTACCTGCACAGAGCCCTGGATGATGTTTCATGTGGGACAACTCTTCTTTCTGATTACCCTAACCCATAGGCCACACTTATGCAGAATCCAGGTGATTGTCAACACAGGTACTGTACTGGCAGTACTTGCTAGACATTCCTGCAAGTCTCTCAGGTCCCTCAGTGTTGCTGCATGTTTCTGGGTGGCCTCCATGACCAGTTTGCAACATGTTTTGTCATCTGTTATGGATGGGAATCTGTTTATTTTCTACACCAATGTTGTCCCACAGTTCATATACACATAGATGACTGTCTGCACTGTTTGCCATGGTATATGCAATGGTGAGATAAGGCTACTTTTCCCACTCCTGAGTGCTACCTTTTGGATATGGGATCCATTTCATGTTTTGTAAGATGTGTGCAAGCCATGGCTGCCTCTGTTGCAGGTGAGTGGGCAAATGTCATGGACATACTTCTTGGACAGCAGACCATTACTTGGTGTGACATTGAGGCCATATACTTGATGGCAGGTGTGTACTCAGGAAGAGTGAATTCTGTCAGTACATCTCAAGCTGCTTCCACAATATGTTATTTGGAGTATGTGCACATATATGCTTCCAGTGTTTGGTAAGGTTTGTAGTCCCCATATTTTTTGTCCTAACATATGATTCCATATTACACATTCATTGCTCATGTTAGGATCACATTACAGGTTGTAAAAGGTGTGGAATGTGCTATTGTGGTCTGCTGTTGTTTATATCAGGAACAGTTGCCATTGTAATAGTGGTGTAGACACTGTTGTATCCACTGTATAAGGGTAATGTTTCAGAATGTCCCTACTGTAGGCCATTTGTCCCACCATTATGTTCATCTCTGTCCACACATCTTGCACTGACAGGTTGTTAGGTATACTGCAGTAATCTTACATACCCTTCAGATATGTCACCATGGTGACCACTGTGATGCAGTGCAGTTAACACCAACAAAAATGAACATGTACAGCATGCATTATGGGTAGGTATGTTAAATGTGTGCATGGCAAATAGCATGGACATAACATGGCCGGTGTATTGGCAAACCTGAACAAAACAACTCCATACTCACCAGATACAGGCTGCTACCCCAGTTGTATACCAGAGGGACCTAAATAGTTATGTGAGAGAAGTAATGTCAGTAGCCACACCTGTGGCATTGTTACAGGGTGGAAGCAGCATTTCAGCAACATCGACAGTACAAACCCACCATACTAAGCTTTATGCACATCTGTTCATTACTACACTCCAGCAACAGAATATCCTATCTAACATATGCATGTAGTTACTTTACAGATAAAAATGGATAAGCAACAGTGGTCTAGTAATGTGCCCTGGGGCCTTACCTGCATGCTCCTTGTCCATTATATGGGTGGCACCCACTTTCAAAATGCTGTCTTCAGCCTGCTGACTTGTCTGGTGGGCAGGTGCCCCAAGGTTGGTGAGGAGCTTGTCAGCATGTGTCAGTGGATGCTGGATGGCACGACCCCCACCTGTGGCTAGCTGGTTCATCCTAACAGCAGCAGCATACTGATGAGTGTGGTGGATTAGGTCAATGCAATGATACCGCACCTGATCATAATTTCGGCTGTGCAGGCTGACATCGTTTACCCTGTGGACAAGCTAGTTCCACAGGGCGGTCCTCTCCTGCAGATCCTGGGCCCTGTGGCCAAATAGTATGTCATGATGCTGGATGATGAATTGGATAACTGTGTCATTCTCAAGGTTCATGAATGCTTGCAAACATTCCTGGGCATTCTACCTGGAAAACATAAACAGGAAAAAAGGTCACAGGATCTCATACGGTTGTCCACATGTAAATCAACAGTGGATATTACTTGCAAATAATCCAGACGATACCATAACACTGTAAGCTATCATGGCTTTGACATCTTGCATTACACTCCTGGCCCTGACCTGTTCAGTTCCCCCAGTGTTGGACACTTAATGGCATAATCCACTATTCTCCATTCATTTCTGTGTAGAGGGATGGCAGTGGCCATCTTCCATGTGGATGGTGTGTGGATGATGGCAAGTCTAGGTTTGACTGCAGTGTGTGATGGAGCTGTTAGCACATGCCTGAGTTAATGTAGGAGGCAGACTGTGATGTTCACATGCCCCATGGAGACTTGCTGTTGTTGTCATCAGTCGGCATTATGTACATGCTCACCATTGATGCAGGTAGGAGTGTGGTTGATGTGCACATCCCCCTGTACAAATGTTGTGGACAGGGTGCCACTGTTCCTACCTATCCTGACTGATGCAAGTTGCCTGTATCCATGGTATGTGTGTATGAGGTGTGCTTTACCCCCAGTACAGGTTGACTTGTGTTACGGCCTCTGAGAATGCGTAATATGTGAAGACAAGGTTTCAGTTGGCCTTATGGTTTGGATATGTCTGATTTCTAGTCAGAGTCAGCCTTACAAGAAGTCACCTGTGAACCTACATGCTTGCTCGGATAGAGGTGCACTTGCTTCCAAGTTGTGGTCTGCACCTATGTGTCCCTGTACAGCCACTATAGTGACCTATTATGTGCTTTGTGTCTTGCTGCTGTCCACCAAGGGGAATAACTCTATCGTTGGTGGAGGCTGGTTGTACAGGTCAGGTACTGCTGATTCAATATAGCTACAGTGGATATAAAGTGTACACACCCCTGTTACAATGCATGGTAGTTGTGCAATTAAAACATGACCCCACAAAAGCACATATCAACACAATCCCCACCTGTCATGTGACCTTTAGCCTGCTCAGTTCAATAGAGAACATAACAACCTGTCCTGTGGAAGCATATGGGAATTAATAGTACAGTAAGCCAGTTGAATGTATGTGCACACCCTTACATTGATATGTTGTATAAACACCTGCTGAGATGATTACAACATCCATTTGTCTTGGTTTGCACTCTAACATCATATCACATCTTCACTTGGCAATGGTTGCTCACCTTCCATGAAACAGCTTTGTTTCTTTTTCAATAGAATTGTACAGGTTATGGGTCACATTTGAGATGAGAAATGTTTTGACATGACTTTTTGTAGTCTCATTGGCATACAGCACACAGACCTGGCATTCCAACAGGGGTGTGTACACTTTGATATTCAGTGTGTATGGGTGTTGATATAGCTGTTAGTGGTAGGCATGGATAGTGGGTCATAACACAGTTGTACACTTCTCTAATTACTACCTGATAAGCATGCCTACTGTAGTATCCATATCAGTGTCATGGCAATGCAACAATCAGTAGCAGTACACATTTTATTTTGTTGTATACAGTAACAGGGATATTATAAACATGTGCAACATGCACATCCTATTTTCCAGACTGCTTGTGACCCATGTTACTACTTCTGTGCCTTTCAGCTGAACATACGCATACATACACATGCTCAGGGGATACCTGGTATACATTTGTGTTCTATGTCGGTATGGCACACTGTATTTACAGTCTTGCAGCTCAATCATACATCTCAACCTGTTATACCAGGACTTCTGGGCATTGGTCCACATCACTAGATGACAAAACAAGGAAATCAAGTTTGATAACGTATGAATATAGCTGACATAACACAAGTATATGTGTATGTGACTACAGATATCTGTCACAACTGTGAACATTGTCCAGCAGAACACTGTACAGTTGAATGTTATTAATTCAATATATCACATGCAGTTTAACACACACACATCTGCAACAGTGCTTTACTATGCTCATGCCCTATATAGGTTTCCTAGATTTACAATACAAACATGTATAATACTCATATTCACGGGTAACATATGGAGGGTCTACATCACCCTGTCAAAGGCCGACAATATCGAAGCTGATATTGTCGGCACCAAAATGTCAAAAGCGAAAGTCATCGCGTGTGTAAACAGAAATCTCCATACAGGGAGATTTCCATTTACTGCAATGTAGTGAGATCTTGGAGTTGGTATATTTAAGTAGCGGGGAGTGTGGGGGGTGCAGGGGACTTGCCCCCCTGCATAGAGCAATTTGTGTTGTGTTTGGGTATTTTTTTTGTGTGTGTTCGATGTTTGGGGGGGTTTGACATTTTTGTGTCGATTATTACGCTGTTGACAGTTTGAGTTTTTGACAGCGTAATATAAATGCCATATGGATATGGGCAACATCCCTTTAACTGGCCTAGCAGTGGCACAGACAGTAATGTTTGTCAGACACTCTAGTGGTTGCCATATGTGAGCTGGCCTTTCCCAGGGTGTGTCAGGCTCCTCAGCTGTGACTCGATCCATCCACCTCTTAGAGCATCACATGTGGACAAAGCCTGACATTAGGGGGCATATATAGGGACAGATCATAGATATGCCTATTACAAACCTATGAAGTTTGTAGCATGATACATTTCACATTACCATGACTGTTCTGAAGGTGGTGGGTTCTGAAACTCATGTGTCTGTCATTACTTCATTACTTCCATCTCCAGCTATTTGCTAGACTAATATAGATGTTTGGAGGAACAGACCAAACAATATGATGGCTAAATCTTGACATTCTGTGAATATCTGCACAGTTGACAGGTATGGCCCACTGCAGATAGAGCCAGATGCTATGCTCATAGCATTTGTTCAGCAGGACATCATTACAGCAGGTATTGATGGCACATATACATCTTTCATAATCATATATCCTATTATTACAGACCAAGTACTACATTCAGTTACATGCTTAGATGTTTCACATACCTGGCTTATTTTTATGTTCCTTCTGTGTACAAGTTGTCTTCTTGTTTCTTATTTTATTTTAGGTTTTGTTTATGTTGTTTCTAATTTTTTTGTCTCTCTCTCTCTCTCTCTACTACTGAGACCAACCTGGTTTGAATAGTTTGCAGCATGACATTTGTAGGTGATGCTCATGTTCAGGTGGTGGCCTCTCCACCAATTGATGTCCCTCACTTGTTAATTGCATGCAGGCAGCTGTGTAGTTCTTCCATTAGCCAATGTCATAGCAACCCACTACTATAAATGACTACATCATGTGGGGATTGTCCCTTTACCTTGCCTGTATGGACGACATCCTTCATGTGTGGGGGCAGCAGTGTTACAGACAGCAGGTAGGCATACCTCTTATAACATGACTTGTGGACACAGGCCAACTACATGTTTGTATAAGGCTCCAGACATAGGGACAGTGTGTTAGTATTGCTGTTATATGCATTGAATACTGCTAGTTTTACAGCTTTTGTGCATACATGCTAGTTTTGCATGGAATGCAGTCTGTCTGCATAGCTCTCAGCTGTGGGGCTATCCACATGATGGCCAGAGGTTTAGCTGTTATGTTTTGTTTGTTCCCCACACATGTCTTGTCCTTGACAAATCAGTGGCATTCTCTCTGTTGATTGTTATCAGTATATGGCAACATCTATTTGTGTTTCTGACTTCATATTCCTCAGTAAGGGTATGTTGCAACCAATCCTGCAATACTAGCAATTTTCACAGTGTATAACAGCAATATTTGAAATATGGCCCTGTGTTTCTGCCTCTGTCCTCCACTTATATACCGGGCTTTGTCCACATGTCATGCAGTAAGAGGTTGATAGGTATGGTCTATCATTATTTAGTGCTGACATTCCTGCTATAATTCCAGTGATATTGTGGACTCCCACACACATTGTGGGTAGGGTCCATATATATATGAGGGCTACAACTGGACAACATGTATGGCCCTTTACAGTCAAGAGGTCAGTGTATAGAGAACACTGTTATATGCCCTTGTAAGACATTTTATGGGGGAGGGGTATTAAATGTTTTTAACCTAGGCTGTTAGAACATGTGAGGAATATCAGTCATAAGAAACCTTAAGGTATATGGCTGTACATTTTCATACATCTTACCATGCTGATAGTGGTGGGCTACAGCTTACTGTTTTGCAGACAGCTCCATTTGTCAGTGTGATAGTATCGTTTTAAGTTAAGCCTTGTTGTGTAATGGATACATTTACATTGTTACAACTGATACGTTTCCCCCTAGGGGTTGACTACAGAGTGTAATTGGAAGCTGTTGAACTACATCTGTAAGTAAGTGTTGATTTATTCTTGTCTTTAAGGCAAGTGTGTGTTTTATTGTTATACTACTTGAAGGCTTTAGCCTAGACAGCAAAGTATCTTATTTTTTGTGGATTACTGTATCATATGTTTTCTTTGAGAGTTGCATTAATCAGTTATAATGTATTTCAAACACCTAAATGCTATAAGAAATGGCATAAACTACTGAAATAGTACACAAATAAACATTTATATGTATGCAAAATGTGTGGTGTCATGTCTTTTGCATTGTGTGTGGGTATATGTTTTCATGCAATAATTATCATTTGTAGGAAAGAATCAGACTCTGGCCATTTGAAAAGGTGGCACATGTAGGAATAATATATATATATATGTGTGTGCGTGTGTGTGTGTGTGTGTGTGTGTGTGTGTGTGTGTGTGTGTGTGTGTGTGTGTGTGTGTGTGTATGTATCATTAGAATGTTTAGTGCTTCCACATTGTACATTCCCTATGGTAGACTGACTGTTGTGCAGGATATGTTAGAGAAATCATTCCAGCATCTTAGAGCTGAGGTAGTTTAGTAGTAACTTGTTGTGGCTATGGCGCCCAGTGTCCTGGGTTCAGGACTTACAAATGCTGGTTATTTTGTTGCAAGGTAGAACAGTTTAGCTGTGGAGGAAAGGATAAGGGCAATAATTATAAGAGGTCCCTAGTTTGGACCCCTTTACCTCTATTTACACTGCCTTTGGTCATATGTTTTGCAGTGAGAAGTTCAGAATGTAGATCCAATGTCCAAATGTACAATATATATAATACAGAGTGATTAAGGCACTTTTAAGCAGTTGTAAGTGGGTTTGTGTGGGTTTGGCAGTGGTAAGCAATGTTAACTTCCGGTTAAATATGCTTACAGACAGTTAGCCTTAAAAGTGCTTAATCTCTGCAGGGATTGATTAGCAACATGCAAAAAGGCTTAATCCCACTTACTACTAAAAAGAGTTTACTCCTGCTTACCCCAATGCTAATTTCTTTAAAAGAAAAGAAAAAAGGGGTGATATGAAAGTGGTGAAAAAGGTAGCAAGCAGAGGAAAAGACAATAGGGAAAGTGGAAGCTTCGGAAATGCCACAACTCACAACTAGAACAAGATGAAACAACTTCTGGAAATGGATTAATAGCCAAAAACCTTAGTTTATTCACTTAAAACAATAAAATTAAATGTTTTTCATTTGATCAGTGATACAAACTTCATCAGATACAAATTCATTTACTCTCCTACACTGTTTAAGTTAAAATCAAAAGTCATGTGATACCAGTCATTTGAATAATTCATTAATTAATTCTTAAAGAACTGATGGTATGAAACAAGTTATAAAAAACAATCACATATATCTTTTTATATATATTTTTAACGTGTTAACATTTATGTTAAAAAGATATATGTGATTGCTTTTTATAACTTGTTTCATACCATCAGTTCAAACTAAACTATTAATCCATTTCCAGAAGCTGTTTCATTGTGTTCTAGTTACAATAGGGAAAGTAGCTAGAAATGTGTAGTACGGGTGTAGGGAAGGTCCTTAGCTGTCCATTTCTTCTACAGCAACAGCTCTGCATATATATGGAATTTGGCGGCATATTTGGACACTCAAACCCCTGGGAGAGGGGTAAGGACAAACATAATGTGTTGCAAAGCCAATTAGACCAGATTACATGTGTCCAGTGGACATGTGTGCGAAATGGACAGCTAAGCAAAATTGTTTGGGGGAAACAGATTGCCCTTTTTTATTTTTTTAATGTGAGAGTGGGATGTTGGGGATGGATAGTAGGCATATTTGGGGAGGTAGGCTGGGTAGGTAGACAGACAAGAAAGCATATAGTGGCAGAATATGACACATGTGGGGGTAAATACTTTGGATGGGGAGGGGTGTTTGGAAATCAGAAGCCCATTAGCCCCCAAATGGAAACAG
Organism: Protopterus annectens; assembly: GCF_019279795.1. Lineage (NCBI taxonomy): Eukaryota > Metazoa > Chordata > Ceratodontiformes > Protopteridae > Protopterus > Protopterus annectens. Next base: position 1,416,787,387 of record NC_056737.1, on the reverse strand, counting down.
TGGGACTGAGGTCCCCACCCATGGGCAGTCACCACTATGCCTTCACGGCCCGAAAAGTGGCTGTACTGGGAGCTGAGCAGTAGGGGAAGGCTGACCCTCTAATTGCACCACACAGCCCTCAAGCTGGTGTAACAGATCTCCAAACTCCTTTCAGAGCTCACTATGCACCAATCCCCAGACCTGGCTTCATGTGAGAGTATCCTGTCCGCACCCGCTCCCGGGGGGGACGAGCCCCATCCCCTGAGGTGGTCCCACCTGAAGGTGGTGCAGGACCAACAGATGGAGAGGTACTGGAGTGGGTCTCAGATGTGCTGGGGCTTAGTGCCATGGCCAGATGAGGTGGGAGAGGTGGGTCTGCTGGGTCCGGCCTTCCCAAAAGTGCTATGGTATTGCAGTTTTAGAGCATATGTGGGTTAGTAATAGTCAACACAATCCAGGACTAGTTATAACAGCATGCATAAATATTCTCATTAACCCAAAACAACAGATTTGGAACAGTTGCATAGCAAGCAGATCACATGCATATATGGAACCGCAGTGGCCATTACAACAGCATACTGGTTACATTGATAGCAACAGGCCACCAATTAAAGTATTTTGACATGGAACATTAATAGAAACACATTTCAATATTTGTTGAACAATAGGACATATGTCCCAACAGTAGGTTTGGTGTAAAACATACCCATTGATTTGTGTGTTTAGATTATGGCTGCAGGTAGGCCGCGGTGGTGCAGAGGTTAGTGTTGTCAACTCACAGCAAGAGGTTCTCCAGTTCAATTTTTGGCTGGAGTGCCTTCTGGGTGTAGTCTGCATGTCGTCCCTGCGGTCAAGTAAATTTAAAGACATGCAGGTAGGTGCATGCATGGGTGTGCCTTTCTTGGAGGTTGGGTGCCAGGCTGGCAACTTGACATGGTAAAAAATGTACTGCCAATCATTAGCAGACTGGGGTTTGCCTGTGGCGACCCCTAATCGGGAAAAGCCAAAAGAGAGTCATAGATTATTGTTGCAGATATGGTGGGGGGAGAGAGAGATGTTAATTAGCAACATGTATATCCTTGCAGAACTCACAACTTTAATGATCATTGATTTAATCATTACTCTACTGGTATTATTACAATGCCCTATGGCCTTGATTTGGGCATTGGTATGTTTGTACACGGTGTATACTTCAACCGTCTTATAGCTGCATTCTACTTCTCTTACCTGGTAGACCTGTTGGGGGAATGTTTGTTAACACTATCTGACTGTTTCTACACATATTCCCAGATTCCTAGTTAAAATTATTATGCATACAGCTTACTACCACTCCTATGATTCAAACCATGGCTGTGTCTGCTAAAAACACAACAGCTTGTGTTTCATCAGAGTGAGTTATTTAGAAACTGCTGTTTTTTCTTTCAGCGTTTTCTGTCTAAGTCTCTCTTGGTTGAACAGTCTGACCTTGTAATTGAAACATTCTTATACAGGCATTTCTAGACATATTTTTTATGTAGCACAGTGTGAGAAGCAGCAGCTGACACAACAGTACTATTCTGATATCAGATCTTGGTGAATGCAACATGCCAGGCCATACAATACCAGAGTAAACACAACCAGTCCAGGATTTAGAACTTTATTGCCAGGCATTTACACTTTTATTTAAATATGACCTATATGGGACTATTACTGCCATATTGTCTGGTTTATTCAGCAGAGACCATACACATTTTTATACCGCCAGGTGACATTTTACTCCTTTGCATTTATTTGGTATGACTACTACAAGCAGGATTGTTATTCACCAGCCTCGCAACACAGCATTTGGAACCTGCTGGCATGGGCTTCCTGGTTCACAGCCCACTCAGCTGGAGCTGTAATGGAAATAGAGAAATATTTATGCATACCTATCCACCACATACACAAGATGGACTTTGGTAAACAGTTATTGCTATGATTACCTATACACTGCTGGGACATCTCCCCTCTCTCTTGCTTCTTGGACCTACTGTGCCAAGAGCGTCCTCTTCCTCTGTTTCAGGTCAGCATAGTGGAGCCGGATCTGCTCACCAGTCTGAGGGATACCAGTGGCACTGATGAGATCATGGGTGAGACTTTCCCAGGCTTCTGCTTTATATTGGGAGCTCTGGAACTGGTCCTGCAGCAGTCTCACATCATGTTTTTTATCAGGAGTCCTACCATGACCTTGGACTCTTGTATGCCCAGGCACTTCGCCCGAAAGCGCATGTCCTCTCCAACACCTGCCATACTGCCTACAGTGGAGAGCTACAACAAGTTATGAGCTGCATTCCCATCTGCAGGGTTTAAATACTGCTGATTTCCTGTCCTTTGCCGTGATTGAACAGTTTTGAAAATGCTGAGCTAAGCTAAGCTACGGGCAAACCTGCTTAGCTAAGGTTGGCAGTGCTTAAAGGGGCAGGTTCAGCATTGCTTACCAATGGGCAAATCTACTTAGCTGGGCTATTCATTACTTAGTATTCATATGTACACAATGCTTACACCCAGTCAGCATAGCTGTGCAATGCTTAGCATTGCTTATGTTTTATTATATTAGTCTACCACCTGTATGGGATTGATTCATCATTCATTACATAATATAGATTTGTTTACATTCCTTGGCATCCCCCAATGTGCTGTAATTAATTTATTCTTGTTTGACTATACTGTATGGAGCATTTGTGTTTATATGGGTATTTCACTACTTCATTACACTGACACCGCATATCTGGGCCTAATACACTATTCTGGCTGAGAAAAATAAGTTACTTCCTACATAAATATACAAATAAATTAAAATTGTAATGTTTGCACATACAAAATGGAAATCATTTTGGTGAGGCTTGAACTGTGAATGACTACATGCAAGGCATACACTCTAACCTCTACACTATTCTACTTTTGTTTATGATGGATGTCTATTGCTTTTTAACTTATCCTACCATTTCAGCTGGGCTAAGGGTAGCTAAGCAATGGGCACACCCTTGCAGCTATGCTTAAACCTTATTGCATATGTAAAAAAAAAAATAATTTATTTGTTGCATTTTTTAATTTGTACCCTTCAGAATATCCATGCTAATGCTGAACCTGTTATTCTAACGACCTTCTGGCTTTGTGGGATGATTGTCCCTTATGTCTTTGTCCAGATTCCGTACTCTGATGGGTTGGGAGGTGTGCACTATGTGTTTATGCTAAACCTGTTATTCTATCAAGTTTATGGCTTGGTAGGGACGATTGTCCCTTATGGATTTGTCCAGATTTCTTACCCTGATGTGTTGGGGGTGTTATGAGCATTCTCACTCATATTAAATTGCTGAATGGCAATTCTAGAGTGCAGGGGGCATGTGTATTGTGAGAGCCTGCTCTCAGACACACACCCTGCACTCATACACAGAACCATGTCAGTTTTACAGCACAGCAGTGCAACTTCGTACATATGCAGGGCGCGCTGCCATGCTGAACAGCCACGGTCGCTTCTGTGCAGGAATACCTTTTTCATGCACGGCCGTTTGCTGAATCCAGGGGACAGTTTAAAGTTAAGTGCGTTTAAGAGAAGAGAAGCTTTTGATTTGACAGGAAGCCACTTCATTTCCTTTCTATTACTTTATCAGATTGCTTACTTATACTTAAACATTTTCCAGTTTTATTATCACTATTATGTCTTCCATACTAGTTTACTTTTCCTGCTTAACATTTGGTTGCTATGCACATTTCCTTTGTACATTTGCAATGATGAGCATAGAAATCATTACAGAGGGTTGTACAGCAGCAGCAATTAAAACATGGCATTTTGTTAGATAAATGGGTGAATTATGAATGTTTCGTGCAATAGAAATTAATGTCACATTTTTAAAAAATTATGTTGTCTGTCAGTGTCATGGTAAACAGGGGTAAAGCCATGGCTATGGTTTAGGTGACCAGTTTTAATTAGCAGCTTAGATACCTTAAGTGCTAGAGCATTAAAGCCCATCCTTGAGGATGTGCTCCTCAAATCTGATCCCTGGTGAGGCCTGGGGTGTAAAAGGACATATTGTCCTTAGAGGAAGACATTGGCAGAGTCACCACTGGGGTGAGATGATATGCTAGCATGTCATATTGGACACATGCTCCTTGGATATTAACAGGTGGGTGTTTGGGGAAATGGTGAGAAAGGCATTAGTAGAAAACCCCACAGCAGCAATATGAATTTGTCCCAGGATGCCTTGATTTCCTTGTTGACCCCAACCTAAGTCAGATTGAGTCCAGGGGAATCTAGAAAGGGTAGATCTGACAACAGAGGAAAGTCACTGTTGTCTGTCAAGGGCCACTGCATGAAAAAAAATGCTGTCTACTTCACCATGAAATGTAAACTACTATTGAAGACTTACCATGTTCTTTTACATTTTATAAACATTTCCTTGTTAATTATTTGCCTTATTTGAATCATCTGTGCATTTTTTTAAACAGGCACACTTTTCTCTGGCAGTCAGCCTGTAATTTCAGTTTGAAATGAAAGACAGGTACTATTAAATCCTATGACAATGTCTCACTAGTAACTTGGTCATTTAGAATAAATGTAATATATTATTCTATGGACAATACTGCCAACTACCGTTTTATCAAGAATGCTAGACTGGATCCATAAAAACACAATTCAGCTAGCTTCTTTTTTTTTTTAATTTTTTTTTTTTTTTGGTAACACAGTGGCAAATGACTGAAAAATATATATGCAGGGCATGCCATGTGTACAACATCTACTTAATCTATTACTTTGGTTGGTCATGTACAAAAGTATCATTAGAATTCTGTGACATGACTTCCCCTTTTTGTATCTATGATCTTGTGGGTTGTGTACCTTTTAGCGCCGTGATATTCAGCAGTTCAAACTCCTGATAGCAGTGTCAAGATCTGTTCTATTTCTGAATGCAAACTGGTAAAATTGTAGTTTCCTGCTGTGCCCTACATTGACTCTAGTGAAGGGAAAACATGTTATTTTCTATCCCTCAGGGACTTCAGCATCCTTCAATGATTTGTTAAAAAAGGAAGTAGGGTTGAGTTGAATGGCATTTCAGTTATGAAAGGAAATAACAAACTAAAGCTATGTTTATTCATTTAGTTCAGGTATATTATGTGTGTGTGTGTGTGTGTGTGTGTGTGTGTGTGTGTGTGTGTGTGTGTGTGTGTGTGTGTGTGTGTGTGTGTGTGTCTGTGTGTTTGCTCCTCTGCGTCATGTATTGTAAAAGGTATTGCATTCTATACAGTGGTCAGGCTACCAACAGAGAGAACTTCTGCCATTTAAAATGTTTAATAAATGTCTTTTATTGATTATGAAACATGATAGCAATGCAGTCCAAGGCTATGGACTCCAGCTACAATAAAAAGTTTTGCTATGACAAAGTAAAATGTGTAAAATATTGGTAACAAATGACAGAGCTTTTAGACATGCTCCACTTAAAGAAATCCCAATCCCTACGAGCTACACACTCTAGGGACCTAAACCTCGTCACCACAATAAACAGAACATGCTGGAGGGATAGATTCCTGTCCCAGAGACTTCCCATACTCTGGAACAAACTACCTATCTATATCAAACAAAGCTCCTCATTAGCACTGTTCAAGAAAAATCTTGATGACTGGATGGGAGATAGGAAATTCACCCCGGGGATCACTTCTGTGGCTCTGCTCGACAGTGGCACAGGAAGATAATTTTCTTGGGTGGCGAAAGCCAGGGTACCTTTGGCTAGGCTTATATAGGCCCTAGGGCCAATAGCCTAGTACCTACCTATGAACCTATGAACCTATGAACATCATACAACAGCAGTAATTAATAAATTGCAATGTTTTCTGATGGATAATTATGGAAAATTTTGTTGAAAAATTATAGAACACTATGTTGGAAAGTTGTATATTCTTTAAAATTAGAAAACCAAGTGGAAATACAACAGCTCTCTGGCCTAAAAAGATAAAGCCCCAACTATAGCACAAACAGCTCAAGTTCAATTAACACCTCAGGGCACATGAAGTACTGGGCAGAGGGGATGATGACTGATTAGTAAACCTTATCTTGCCTATCCTGGGGGAAGGGATTGGTGGTCCACTGGCTGTTTTGTGACATGAAAGCAGATGCTTGGAGGTGAAAGAACTGTAACTGGATATGTGGCCTAGCCTATCAATCTGGTGATGCTGGTTGTCATTAATATGTAGGTGGGAGAGCCGACATGCAGGAGGAGGCTCATGTAATGATGCAGATGTCCACATCAACTACCAAAAAGCAGGATAAGTACCTTAACTAGGAAAACAATGGTAACTACCAGAATGATGGCCTCCAATAATTGTCTCTCACCCTACAGAGAATGACTGGGCTAATTAACCACTGAGATATGGCAGCTGACAAGCAGTGATGAGATAAAAAATAATGTAGGAATTAGCACCAGCAATGCAGACAACTGTTTGCCATTTGCAAAAAACAGGAAAAATAAGAGCTTGTCATGCTTACACTTCTGTGGGTGTACATGTCAGATGGTGTCCTCTTACTAAGACAGGTGTTAGTGCTATTATCTAATTGTACCTTACAAAGAGAACTCAGGCAGAGGTATAGCAAGGGTGGGGTGAAGAGGCAGCCATCCTAGGCACAAGGTATAGGAGTTGCAATAGGGAAATGATGATCAATCAGTAGTGCAATCCCTCCATTAATTTATTTGCCACATGCAGCTAGTAAAAATTTGCTGCACATGATTTTTGGGATTAACCATCTTAAATGGTGTCCTTCACAACATACAATGCATGTGCACAGCTCCCAACATCACCCTTTTCATTGTTAAGTCAGGCTATGACTCATTGTTAGTATCTATCAAAACAAATGCTTATTTGGCTGGGACGCATAATATCTTCTATACCCTACAAGGTTACCTTATATTACCTAGCATTGCATGCAAGGGGACAGTGATTCTGAAAAAAAACACCTTGTGCAGTGCAGAGGCTCTCAGCTGCACAGCATGCATGTTGCATAGTATTTCCCATACACTTACCAATGCAGTGCTCCCTGGATATGTGTTACATAAATTAGGCTTTTTTGTGTCGGAGAAGGCTATGCTACTTTTGATGTTGCAAAGAATGAAGGGTCGTGAAAGCCCATACTACACAACTTGTGCACAGAGCAGCATAAGCATAACAAAACTATCAACTATAAACAAGTCATTCATTTCAATAGGTAGTTAACAGTGTAGCATGATAACGTTGCAGACCAGGCTTGTAACTGTGCAGCTCAGTGCCATGTTGTTGCAGTCTGCTCTGTGGAAACTACAACCTACAGCACACTTAAGAAATTATGACTAAAATAAAAGACAGCAAGATTTTCTTAGGTAGGATCATTTTAGAATGGCTGTAAGTGGTCCCATAACATTAAAATGCAGTATAGGCATTTATCTTAACTTCCAGAAGGATCTATTGAATTGTTATAATAATGAGAAAAATGTGGATGCATTGCCCAAGATAGTTTTGGCCGCACTGCAACAGAAATACAAAGAGATGTGCTTGGGAATACCTAAAATGTGATTATAATGTTATTCATAAATTCTTATAATCTTAATAAACTTATTATCAACAGGGGAAGTTGAAGAATATGTGCTGGAACTAGAATTCTTTAGAGGGTGACAATTCCATGACTGTTCTGTGTAGAAAAAAGCAAGAGGCAGTTAGTGTGCTGCTACGTTACTTAAGTTTGAAAATCAGCAAGATAAGGTTAGGTCGATAGGAAAAGTGTAGTGAGCCTAAACATGCCGCTAAGTGGTGAAATATTACAAAGTGAATGCCTATTATTATTATTAGTAGAACTGAAAGAGAGCTGTCATGTCCTTACTTTTTTATTTTAAATCAAAATTATTAGTGTAGGGCAATTAAAGCTTTATGGTTAGGATCTGTGGATATGATAAGGGAGAAGACATAGAACACAGAAGTATAGAATTACTAGTTTATTAGTAGAGACAATGGTTAAGAAGGATGATATATGCTATGCTTGTACAAAGAAGTATTAATGAGACAGCCTGGAGAACATCTGTTAGGGAAAACCTGCAAGATGATTAAGAAAGGATAGAGCTGTTGGCAGAAAAGTTAGCGAGAAACTGGAAAGGATATCAGTTGGAGAAACAGTTGTGCTTAGGTAGATGAAATTTATAATGTAAACCACCCCTAAAATTTTGTCAAGGGGTTTGGGTACATATGACTGTCAGATAAAGGTCGTAGATTTGGAAACTTTGATAAATTGCTTCTGAGATTAACTTTACAAGGGTCAGTTGCTGAAAATGATATAGGTTCATAGGTTGATACTAGGTTATCTGCCCTAGAGCATTTATAAGCCTAGGCAGAGTGTGTTTGGCTTTCGCCACCCTTTTAGATTAGTTGACTGTGCCTCTGTATAGTAGGTCACAGAAGGTAGCCCTTTTAAGGTTAGTTTACTGTACCTCTGTCAAGCAGGGACACAGAAGAGATCCCAGGGGTAAACTTATGATCTCCCACCCACTCATCAAGATTTCTCTTGAAGAGGGTCAGTGAGGGGCTCTGCCTAACATGGATTGGGATTTTGTTCCAGAGTGAGGGGAGCCTCTGGAATATAAATCTGCCCCTCCAGCATGTCCTATCTATTTTTGTGCTGAGGTTCAAGTCCCTGGAGCGTGTAGCTCTAAGGGATTTGGATTTCCTGAGGTGAAGCATGTCCATTAATTCTGGGTTGGACATGGCTTTATAAGTTAGACACAGATCGCCTCTGAGTAGGCGGTACGCAACTGAGGAGAGTTGGAGTTTCTTTAGCCGAGCTGCATAAGGCATCTGTTTGAGCACCTTGATCCTCTTGGTGAGGTACTTTTGGGGTCTTTCCAGTTGCTGCAGGTGTCGGGTAAGGTACTTCCCAAATGGGAGGATGACCTCTATTACATCACATAAGTAGCTGAGAAAAGACAAGGTTATATTGGAGAAGATAAATACCATAAAAGAACAGACTAGTAGGGGGACAATTCACATATCTAACAAATTTTTCTTGTTGGATAGTCCTTATGAGGGAGGCAGAGGTTAGTGTGTAAGAATTACAATTATTTAGGTTTGTTTATTTAATAGTGAACATTGAGGACCATCTGATAAGGTCCCCATGCAGAAGTAATAGATACAAGCATGGAACTAGAATGTGGTAAGGAATGTAGAGATTTCTGAGAAGGGTTGAATGATCTAAATCATAATTCAACTAAAAGAGATGACATCAGAGAAAAATATTTGGGAAGAATAGAATTTGAATGAGAGAGCACAACTTGCAAAGGAGAATACAGATCACATGCTGTTTTCACCCTTGTGGAGTGATTAGAACCATAGACAGGAAATCTAGGCAGAATGTGGATGACTAATGAAGATTTTGGAGTGATCAGAATAATTTAACTGAAAATGCTTGTTAAGAGGTTCATTTTAGTTCAGAATTCATCTTAGCTTTTATGCTATAATAAATATTATGAAATTATTTTTAAAATTACACCTCAGTAGACATTACATGCAAGCCAAATTATACATATGCAGAATACATGCTCACTGACTTTAAAAGTCACTGATTAGAAAATAGAGTGCATCCTGGAATTTTGTGACATTTTGTTGGTAAAAGCTCTAACAGTTAATTGCATTGTGTTACATCATCTTTTTGTTTGTTCTATGCTGTTCCTTTATTCTTGCTGTATACCAGACTTGATACTTTTCAAAATGCCTAAACTACCCTTTATTGTTTTATAACTAAATAATCACTGACGATAGCAACTGTACTTAACATAATGCAGGGACTTCACAAGATGCTGTAACAGGAGTGAATCAGAGAATAACTTCTCCTTTCTTCTTCACTTCAACATATCATTTGACAGCTTGTATGAGTGGTTCATGACCTCAGGAGAAGAGAAAACATGTTTTTAAACTACAGCAAGATTGGTATTGGAAAACACTGGTTAAATTTTAAACAAAATTACATTACATGATTGCAATAAAGGGGTTTACTGCCCATGTACCCAAAAAACAGAAATGGTGGGACTTCATAAGATTACTCTAATGTGAAAGCATAAGAACATGTTCTGCAAAGGTGTTTTCATTTGGATATGCTGTCAAACTGTGTTCTTTCCTTTATACTGTGTTAACACCATTTTCCCTATATAGGCCTTCTCCTGCAGTCCCATGAAACCTCCTATCTTATAATATTCTTTATTCCTCCAATTTGCTCTGTCTCTCTAGGCAATAGTAAAGCCATGCCCCTAGACTGAGAAAAGACTGCTCTGCGATACTCAGCTACACCCAGGTAGCATTGCATAGGCCCAATTCTGAGAACAAACAGCTGCTGGAAGTCTTGGAGAGCACTGAAAGCAGAGTGCTGAGAAGGAAACAGCACAAGTAAAATGAATGGCACAGTGTACATAGTCTACCTTAGAGGTATAGTATATGCACCTATGTATGTTGCCCCAAACCCAACCTCTATGCTATAACATGATAAGATTTCAAGACATAAGTTCATAGGTGAGTACTAGGCTAGCTGCCCCTGCATGCAATTTTAAGCCTAGCCAATTTCCCTCAAAGGTGAGAATCAAACCCTGTGCCTTGTGTCTGTGAAGTAAGCACCTTAACAATTATGCCCACTCCCATCCATGCTTTATAAATAAGGGTCATTGTGTATGCATTGTGCCTTACTACCAATTTCAGAGTGTTTAGGCAAGTTATTCTTTGCAGAAACATGGGAATCCATAAGAGAATCAATGCTGCTTTATGCTTTTAAATATATCATATACTACACAGCAGTCCATTTAATTTACACAAAAATGACTGATGTACTTTGTGTGGTATATTGTGATTTAATACACTGTATATATGAATTGTTGTACTGGGATCTTTTCTGTGTCAATATTCCTCATAAGTTAAAATAATTATATCATTAAACAGTGGACAACAAGAATGAACAAGAAAATACTGAACAAAAAACTTTATTATAAAAAGCCCAAATGATCATTTGAATGAAATACAACATATCAAACCTGACAATTTACGTAGGCAAGACCGAGCGTCGTTTGAGAGACAGGGTCTATGAGCATCAATATGCAATGTCTCATAACAAACTGGATAATGCTTTAGCTAAGCATCTCCAGTCTTTTTCTAATCATAAATTTAAATTTTTAATTATTGACCAGTATGTACAGGATGTTAGAGGTGGACCGGCCTCATTCAAACTGGAAGAACTTGAATTGTTATGGCAGATTAGACTCAATGCCTTTAACTATCCAGGGTTGAATGAGGCTTGTTCCATAGCCTGTATTCTTAAACTAAATAGTTTACGTAGATGAATAGATGTCATTGTATTTTAATTTTTAAATTATTAAGTTTATTTAGTCTTTCTTTAAGTATTCCTTATGGTGTTTGTATGTATTATTCTTTGTAGAATTATGTAATAATTCATTTAACCTTTTTTATTGCATATTAGATATAAGTAAATTTATACAGTGTGTGTTCAAGTGAGTATAGCTTTAACTTGTTAATTAGAGTTCCCGCACTTTTTTATTTAAAAGGACTTGTTCATTGATCACTTGTTTATGTTCTGAGGAAGTTTGCAATTAGACAAACGAAAAGCGCTTAATCTACTGTTTTTTTGCTTGGACTTTACCTGGTGCTTATTCGTGGATTTTATTCGTGGACTTCAGCTGTTTTGGTGCTACTTTGTGGCTTAAATTCCTTTTCCTAGTCAACGAGCTGGTTTGTCTTATTTTGTTTTTATCAGTTTTTGTGCCGTGTGTCGTTTTTGGTTTTTATGGCGTCTGACACACCGGCTCTTCTTGGCTTGGATTTACAATCGGGTCAGCCCGTGACCGGTTCTAGTATTGAAACCGGTAATTTTTCTGCACCTGATGTCCAAATTGATCCAGCTGCTGACCCTACGTTTATCGTTGGTGATTGCACCAATGGCAGTTCTAACAACTTCTTTTCTATATTATTAGATAGAATTGAGTCTATTTCTAAAAGACTGGACATTTTGGATGCTAAACAGACTTCTTTAGCTAACGCTCTTCCAAAGCGGGTGAATCAAGATACGGAAGTGCGGGATACAAACTTCAGTGCAGTAAGTTCTGAGCAGCCTCAAGGTGCGCAGCATGTCGGACGCGTTGTTACTGTGGATTCAAGTGTGCAAAGACAACGGTCAACGAATTCTAGTTTGAACTTGAATGACTCTAGTGTTATTACTCAGGGTCAGCGATCTATTCATTTAGACACACCGGTTAATCCACCTTTGAACGCCATTGTACCGGCAGCGTCGCTAGAGGGTTTTCCATCTATCTTTCAAACCACACCACCCGGTGGAAGTAATCAGCAAGTAACTACGGCTGTCTCTCAAAACGCAAGGTCAGTAACTAACTGTTTGCAAAACAAAGATGAAAATAGTTTTTCGATTTCGGCGTGGTTGAATAAAGGTTTTGACTTTGGATGTGATCAAAATACACATTTGCAGATTGGTAACCAACATGCTGACAATGAGGCTGTAATTGACATAGTTGCCAATCTTAAATTGTTGGATAATTTACTTCATAAATACAAGAAAACGCAACTTGAGGTTGCATATCTAAAAGAATGTTTGCAGCTTAAAATCATTCCTAAAGGCCTACGTAAGGTGCAGTACCCCACAGGCCTTGTTAAGGACTCTGCTTTTCATGTTGAATTAATTAATCTTTTCGACAAGCATGGGTTTGAATTGATGGAGGTCATGATCAAGCATTATGCTATTATGTCAGATAAAATCTTGGGTGTTGTGCAAGACATCTATAATAAAGTGACTAATGACATTCAATTTGAGAGATATAAGTTTGATTATAACAGGACATTTTCAAGCATAAACCAGCATCTCTCAAAATTGAATAGTAACAAGGTAAAAAAATTAGAGCGGGACAGTTTAGCTTACAAGAACGGTCTTGCTTATCCACCTCCTCCACCTGCACAAATATGGCAATTGGAGTTTTCTTTGGTTGATACGTCTCCTAATGAGTTACAAGTTAAGTTTGGGTTAGAATCTTCACCTGTTGAGCAGACAGGGATCCACATTAATGGCCAGGGTGGACAGCAACCCGACAATTTTTCGTGTTCAGTGAGCACTCCAACTCCGGTTTACGAACCTTGTCAGGATCTACCACAGAGGAGTGAAAGACTTATGAACACTTCCAGAGTAAATTATAATTATAACTCTAGGCAACATAATCAAGGTGGCCAGTTGCAACATGACACAGTGGATCGGTCTAATTATCCCCAACGGGATTTTCGCAACTACAACTCAATGGGAGCAAGACCAAAGTTCCCGAAGGTTCAGAAACCATCAAGGTGATGCAAACCCTCTTGAATGCTGAGGTCCCTATTACCGAGTACTTGGAAGGTTTCAATTCACCTTTGTCTTCACCATCATTTGCACATCCTTGTATGTCACCTATTTCAACGGGTGATTTTATATTTACTAACTTGATATCAGATGTATCTGGCATGGATAGTTTGGATTTAAGAAGTGACATTGATGTTACTTATGACTCTGATGAATCCCACGCTGTTGGTTCTATTTCTGAGAGTCCTGACATAATACTTAATAGTGACAATGACTTTAAGGTTTACAATTTTTCTGATAGTATTTTGTCAACTGACCTTGTGGATTTTCTCCCAAAGGTCATACTTATGTACCTTGGTTCAATATGGATATCTCTAGAACTATTTTAGAGCTTAAGGTTTATACTAGAAAATTGAATTTAGGTATCTTTTTCATGGACAATAATGAATTTTCTGAGAAAAGTCAATACCATATAGCAAGTACATTTAATCCTCCTTTGCATCCCCTTCTCCAAATGTTCGAGCAAATATGTGAACTCGACATGAGGAACTTGGCGTGTACTAAAAAAGCTATTAAGGGTAATTTCTCGGGTTCAGAAAAAGAATTTCTGGATTTTATACAAACTCAGAATGTTAGAGTTTGTAAACCAGACAAAGGAGGCGGACTTGTGGTTTTTGATAAAGAAGATTACATAGCCTGGATGTTGGTCTTGCTTGACAATGAGGCGTATCAAGCCAGTTCTAGGTCTGAAACAAATAAGGCTTACAGCCTTATAAAATCTTGTTTATACGACCTTTTTATTGAAGGTCGTATTGACCAAATTTTGTTAGACTATACACGTACATTGTTTCCGAGATTTCCAACACTATTCGGAATACCCAAAATCCACAAGGATATAAAAAATCCTCCTATGCGACCCCTTATTGATGGGCGAGGTTCACCAACCTATGCTATCTCCAAGGTGGTGGATGATATTTTACAGAAATACGTGGCCTTAGAGTCCCAGATTTGTAAGGACTCATGGTCCTTTTTATCTAAAATCAATGAGTTACCTTTTAATAGTGGATACAATTTTTTGACAATAGATGTCAAAGATCTTTATACTTGCATCCCTCACGACATTGCGTTGGAATGGGTGGCTGACATTATGAAAAAACACGGTGCTTCTCCATCTGATATTTCCCTTACATCAGAGTTGTTGGATTTGGTTTTAACTAATAATTTTTTTATGTTTGACAATAAATTTTATTTACAGAAGATAGGTTTAGCCATGGGTTCACCATGCGGAGCCAGTGTGGCTAATTTAGTCATGGCACGTTGGGAATCTCAGTTCATATTTTCGTCTCCTTTATTTGATGTCATGATTTTTTATACCCGTTTTTTGGATGACATCTTTATTCTCTTTAGAGGTGATGAGAGTTTGGCAGTAGATATTATTAACACTTTCAATTCTTCCACTAATTTTTTGAAGTTTACTTTTACATTTAATACTCAATCTATAGCCTATCTGGATATTTTGTTGGTTAAGGATTTTTCTTTATCTTGTTTTACTGCTCAAATTTATAGGAAACCAACATATTCCAACACTTTTTTTACATTTTTCAAGTTGCCACCCATTCCACCAGAAAAGATCAGTCGTAAAAGGACAACTCGTTAGGGCCTCACGTATTTGTAGTCTTGATGTTGATTTCAATAATGAATGTGATACTTTAAAACATATGTTTCTCCACCGTGGCTACCCTGAAAGTTTAGTTGACCTGTTAATTGAGGAGGTCAGAAGGAAGAGAGAGTTAAAGCATTTCCAACCCCTGTTGTACTTTAGTCCACCTGTACAAGATGAAACATCTATAGTAGTGGAAAGTCCTCTATGTCAGGATGATTTCAGTTCAGTTGGAGAAAAAAACTTTTTTACGTTCATTTATAACAGTATTTAATGCACAGTCAAAATACATTGTTGAAATTTTATCAAAAAATTGGGGCTTATTTAAGAACAACCCTTCCATTTTTGACACTTTAGGTACTAAGCCTCGTGTAGTTTTTAGTAAGGGTAGGAACATCAAGAATTTCCTTGAGAGTAGTTACAAACCCTCTTTAAGGCTTATAGGTATGTTTAAGTGTGAAAATTGTAACCAGTGTCGACATGTCAACTGTACCAACCAGTTTATGATTAACGGTCATTGCTACAGGTTAAAATCTAAATTTAACTGTAATAGTAAATTTGCAGTTTATTTAGCTACATGTTCAGATTGCCACACATTTTACGTAGGCAAGACCGAGCATCGTTTGAGAGACAGGGTCTATGAGCATCAATATGCAATGTCTCATACCAAACTGGATAATGCTTTGGCTAAGCATCTCCAGTCTTTTTCTAATCATAAATTTAAATTTTTAATTATTGACCAGTATGTACAGGATGTTAGAGGTGGACCGGCCTCATTCAAACTGGAAGAACTTGAATTGTTATGGCAGATTAGACTCAATGCCTTTAACTATCCAGGGTTGAATGAGGCTTGTTCCATAGCCTGTATTCTTAAACTAAATAGTTTACGTAGATGAATAGATTTCATTGTATTTTAATTTTTAAATTATTAAGTTTATTTAGTCTTTCTTTAAGTATTCCTTATGGTGTTTGTATGTATTATTCTTTGTAGAATTATGTAATAATTCATTTAACCTTTTTTATTGCATATTAGATATAAGTAAATTTATACAGTGTGTGTTCAAGTGAGTATAGCTTTAACTTGTTAATTAGAGTTCCCGCACTTTTTTATTTAAAAGGACTTGTTCATTGATCACTTGTTTATGTTCTGAGGAAGTTTGCAATTAGACAAACGAAAAGCGCTTAATCTACTGTTTTTTTGCTTGGACTTTACCTGGTGCTTATTCGTGGATTTTATTCGTGGACTTCAGCTGTTTTGGTGCTACTTTGTGGCTTAAATTCCTTTTCCTAGTCAACGAGCTGGTTTGTCTTATTTTGTTTTTATCAGTTTTTGTGCCGTGTGTCGTTTTTAGTTTTAATCTAAAATACATGGGCAGGTTTTCCCTCACTTTGATCTTGAGGCGAAGAAATAAAGGTTTTGCAAAGAAAAGGTTGGTTTCTGATAACTATGCCATACTAAACATATATTGTAGGGAGAAAGATATAAACTTCGGGTAAAGGTGAACTTTTCATTTTAGAAATTAACAGATGATTAGCCTATCTGGCATTTACCAAATATAGAAGTTAGTGACAAAAGTGCATTCTACTTGGTTAGTTTTTTTCAAATACACTGAGATTAAAGCACTTAAATAATTGTTTGGACCTTATACATAAATGGGGGGGGGGTCACTTTTCCAAGGTATACTGGAATAAATGTCACAATTCTCAATCTTATGGATGGAAATTGTACTTTATTAAGCTTCTGTAGTTTCTTTGCCATAATATAGCTTAATGTATTGTATTGTAATCTCAGAAGTGGTATAGAATGTCAAGAGTGGTGTAAGTGATTATAGGAATGTATGTGTGTGTGTGTGTGTGTGTGTGTGTGTGTGTGCATGTGTGTGTGTGTGTGTGTGTGTGTGTGTGTGTGTGTGTGTGTGTGTGTGTGTGTGTGTGTGTGTGTGTGTGTGTGGTTGCAGACATGTGCATACTTGCTTGTCTGTAGAGGAAGGAAGAGTTACAAATCTCATGAAGGCTAAATTTCTCTGAGGCTTTAAAATACATGTGATACATTTAAAGTAATGCAGGAAATGAATACAACCAACAGTTAGTGTGAAGAATGTACCTGCACAAGAAAATGTAAGTCAAAGAAAATGGAAAGTGTTGGGAAAGATACAAGAGTGAAAGGATGATATTCCACAATTTTAGGCATTCTCTGTATTAGCTTTCCATTACAGTAGAAAGAGTAAGCTGTTGATAGACGACTGCTGTTGTCCAGGCCTGGTAGTTTTGTTTGTTGTTTCCTGTGTTTCTGGCAGCCATTTTCTGCTGATAGTGTGTTGTCTTCATTATTATTGTGAATAACAGGATTTCCTAACCTTCTCTAGTACGAGTGATTGGTGTAACAGTAGGGGCTAGTAGGACTGAGTAGTAATTTGAGCTTCTAGATTCTTCCATCCTTTCTGGTATATAAATCCTGTGTCTGTCAAGGGCTGTGCTTGTATTTACCAGGCTGTGGATGATGATTCATCATTGGGACTAAGCAGAAATTCCTTAAGATTCCAAGAGCAGTATAAGTTATTTCTTACACTTATTTCATTGAATTGTACTTCTGTAACTACTCTATTACATTTTACACTGTTATAAAGCTTTTTATTGTTTTTCCTGCATTTATGTACTGTTTTATACTGTTTTAACTGCATTTTCATTGCAAGATACTGTTTCATTACTCTAGTTGCATGTTTACTGAATTACTTAATTATAAACTGCTTTTTCATACTGAGAGTTGTATTTTCTGTTTGTGAGTGCTCTATCTGTGCTTTTCTGTGCATTTTTGTTTGAGGTTTCCGTGGCCTAGTCAGGTATCATATAACTGATTTGTTTGCAGTTAAAAGCATTCTCTAGAGGCTCCTTGCTCCTTTATCTTTTTAAAAGTTTCATTTAGTGGCTAGAGCTAATAGCTGTAATAGTTCCCCACCTGCCCTCCCTATTAGTGTATTGTTCTTGTACTTGTTGGCTTGGCAGTTGTCCGCCCATACTGTAAATTTGATCTTGGACATTCCTCTCAGTTTAGTGTCATTAGTTTATTCTACCTAATACAGAGAGAACATTTGAAAAGGCCAACCCACTTAGATTCTTAACCTTGAATTATCTTATGTTCCAGCTTTCTCCTTCTCCACTTAAAAAAAAACTAAGCTTGTTTCTTGTGTTTCCTGTAACTAATCTAGTCCAGATACAGATTTGTTGTATCCAGGACCATTTCTAAGCTCCTGAGCCCCCCAAGACTTTCTGTGTTGGAGGGAAGCCTTCTAGCTTATCAGTGGGAGTGGTAAGCACTAGGTAACCTGTCTACCACATAAGGAGTGGTTTCTGGCCCAGAAATTGTGGTTATTGTCCATTTGGGCAGTTTTTCCATTGCTCTCAACTTTCTGATTTAAAAGCTCACATTTGCACTTGTTTCCCCCCTTTCCTATAACTAGTCTAGTCCAGATACAGATTTGCTGTATGCAGGACTGTTTGTAAGCTCCTGAGCCTCCCAAGCCTTTCTGTGTTGGAGAGAAGCCTTCTAGCTTATCAGTGAGAGTGGTAAGCACTAGGTAACCTATCTACCACATAAGGAGTGGTTTCTGGCCCAGAAATTGTAGTTATAGGCTGTTTGGGCAGTTTTTACATCTCTCTAAACTTCCTGACCTAAAAGGCTGCATTTGCACTTGTTTTCCCCCCTTTCCTGTAACTAGTCTAGTCTGGATACAGATTTGCTGTATCCGGGACTGTTTGTAAGCTTCTGAGCCCCCCCAAGCCTTTCTGTGTTAGAGGGAAGCCGTCTAGCTTATCAGTGGGAGTGGTAAGCAATAGGTAGCCTATCTACCACAAGAGGAGTGGTTTCTGGTGCAGAAACTGTGGTTTATTGGCCTTTTGTGCAGTTTCTTCCATCTCTTTCAACTTTCTGGTTTAAAATCCCACATTTCCCATAACTAGTCAAGTCCAGATGCAGATTTGCTGTATCCAAGACTGTTTGTAAGCTTCTGAGCCCCCCAAACCTTTCTGTGCTGGAGGGAAGACTTCTAACTTATCATTGGGAGCGGTAAGCACTAGGTAGGCTATCTACCACAAGAGGAGTGGTTTCTAGCCCAGACATTGTAGTTTATTGGCTGTTTGGACAGTTTTCCCATCTCTCTCAACTTTCCAGTTTAAAAGCCTGCATTTGCGCTTATTTCCCACCTTTCCTGTAACTAGTCTAGTCCAGATACAGACTTGCTGTATCCAGGACTGTTTGTAAGCTTCTGAGTGGTGCGAGAGACTGCTCTTCAATTTTTCCCTTAGATCTACTAGTCCTCTCCTCTCCTGCACTTATACTAGCTTATTAGTTTAGCAATTTACCAGATTTCTTGTAGCAATTATTGTAGCACACAAAAGTGCTGCCAGCACTAAACATTCAACAAGGAAACAGATCCAGTACTTATTATCAATATCTACCCCTCCAGGCATGTCTAAAGGTCAGTTCTCTCCGCTTTCTTCTATTAACCTGGTGAACTTGGGTATCCTAAGGCAATGTAGCAACTGTCTCATGTACACCGACAACCCTCTCCTCTTACCTTCCACCACTCAGACTTGTGAGAGATGTACTTATATATCCAAACTGGAAGCCATGCACTCTCCAGCCAAAACCAGAATAGCTGGTCAAGAGGAGAAGGTCAACACTTGCACCACACCACATGGAACACATAGCCCTCCAGAACACACACCAGCACTGCCTTCACATAAAAACACAAGCCACACACCCACCTTCACAGAGGCTCTCAATAAAAATCTACCCAAGCAGCAGAGATCTCCAAGGCAGAAACACACTTGACCACCACAACACAACACTAATCATGAGACCCATAACTCTCCTAAACAGTGTGTCACCCAACCAATGCCCCTAAGGCAAAACAGCATGCCCAACACACTAGTCATAGGTGACTCAATAGTGAGGCACACTGATGTCCCACTCACTAGGCTGAATAAAAAGAAAGTAACAGTCAGCTGCCTGTCAGGTGCCAGGATCCACCACATAATGGACGCACTCAAGTCCCTTAACAACAGGTACAAATATGAATCTGTCATTGTACATGTGGGTGTGAATGACCTGAGACATACCTCTCTGAACTACATGAAAAGAGACATGGATGAGCTCTTGGATTATGTAGCCTGGGGGGGATGACCCTAGCCCTAAGCAGCATCCTACCATCACCAAGAATGTTACCACAGTACAAGCAGAAAATGATTGATTTCAACAAATGGCTAAATTTCTGGTGTCATTCTAAGGGGATCCAGTATCTGTCTGCCTGGGATGACATGATAGACAGACCTCAATGCTTTGCCAGAGATGGCCTGCATCTGTCACCCCTGGGGCTTCTGGATAGTGGACAAGGCTCTTGCTACCCCTATAGTGCCTTTTTAGCCAGTGTTCCAAAAAACAAATTACCAGCTACAAACAAATGCAATCTTAGGGTCATGCTGCTCAACACTACAAGTCTAAATCTCAAAATGCACTTGCTCAAAGCGCTCCTTAAAATAAAGAACACTGACATTTGTGCTGTAACAGAGACCTGGTTCAAGGCAGCAGAAAGCACCCCTGCACTACCAGGCTATAACTCATTCCACACCTTTCGGCCCCAGAACTTGGACCAAAGCTCCAAAGGTGGTGGTGTTTCCATATTCATAAAGGATGCACACACCTCCAGACTGGTAGCCCAGTATAATGCATCAGAGATACTTCAGGTGCAGCTAACATTGGATAAGACAGCAATTCAGATCGTAGCCTGCTATAGGACCCCAACCATGTCCCAAGACTCACACTCCATGTTCCTAAGCACTCTGGAGAATATTAGGGTATAACCTAACACTGTCTTACTAGGCGACTTCAAGTACCCCTCCATTAATGGGGTAAACTACTCATGTACCAATATACTTGCTCGTTTCCCTGAGTTCATTAATTCCAATGTCCTGGACCAGCTAGTTCTTACCCCCTCTAGAGGTAGCAACATCCTTTACCTGGTCATTACTAACATGGGCAACCATTGCTCTACACCAGTAGTCAGCTCCTCCCTGGTTAGATCTGACCACAAAGTAATCACCTTGGAAATCCACATCCCTCCTACCCCCCACCCCCATGAAGGTAACCACCATGAAAAACTTCTCCAAAGCTAATTTTGAGCTCCTAAAAACAGAGGTAGCTAACTTCACAGCACCTATGCAAATGGAGAATAGTTGCATGACTGGAGAATCATACAACAATGCACTGTACGAACGCATACACAAATGCATGGATCTCACCATACCCAATAGAATCAAGATGCTCTCCTCCAAAAAAAAGGAAGCCAATCTGGTGGTCCCCTGCCATAAACAAACTTTACAACAGAAGACAACAGAAGGAGGAAACAGATGCAGAATAAGGTGAAGTCCCAAGACTAGAAACACTCCCTTATCAGCCTCAACAAAAAATTGAGATCCCTCATCAAATCCTCTAAAGCTAGCTATGAAAACAGAATTGCAGCAGATAGTAAAGACAACCACAAAGCCTTCTATAGTTATGTAAAGAATCTCCACAGCAATACCCAGATTTGCTCTGAGGTACTGCACAATGGTACCTCCTATACTGAACTAACAGATATTGCAGTATACTGGCCAACAGATTTAGTGCCAACTTTACCACTGCCCACCAAAGGACCAATCACAATACCAGTAGATTGCCAGGCACCCAGTATTACTGCTGCACAGGTTAAAACAGCACTGCCAAGGCCAAGAATACAGCTTCTACGTGACCTGACAGTATCCTTGGTTGTGTTCTACATGAACTACAGAGTAAACTGGCACCTCACCTGTGTTCCCTGTTCAATCACAGCCTCACCTCAGACTTTGTACCTACTGAATGGCACACTGCTACAGTCATCCCTCTCCACAAAGGAGGAGCAACTACAGACCCTGGGAACTATTTCCCCATTAGCCTGATGAGTCTGATATACAAAGCTATGGAATGCACCATCATGGACCTAATAAACAAGGATATAAGTTTTGTGAAGGGTAGATCATGCCTGAACAACTTGGTCAACTTATTTGATTCAGTCACCAGAGCTCTGGATGAAGGCAAGGTGGTTCATACAGCCTACCTTGATCTGGCCAAGGCTTTTGATACCATTCCCCACTCAGGAATCATAGAAAAACTCACTAAACTTGGCATCAACCCCTATATAACTAGGTGGGTTGCAAACTGGCTCACAGATAGAACCCACAGTGTGAAAGCAGCTGACTCCAAGTCAGACTGATGACTAGTCATGAATGGAGTCCCACAGAGTTTAGTCCTGGGTGCTCTCCTGTTTTGTATCTACTTCTCTGAAGTCCAGGCCAACCTGAAGGGACTCTGGCTGACAAAGTTCACAGACGATTGCAAGTTGGGAGCTATTATTAACTCCCCAAGTGATGTTGACATCCTACAGAATGGCCTCACTGAGACCAACGACTGGTGTCAGAATCATGGCATTAAGCTCAATGCCAAAAAATGTGTCGTCATCCCCTTTGGGAAAAACCCGGTTCTCATGAATAACCACACTGATGGTAGTTCACTGAACACAGAAGGTGTTATAAGAGATCTGTGAACACAGGTTGACAGAAACCTCTCTTTTGATCACCACATTGCCACTGTGGTCAGAAAGTCCTTCTATGTGGCACATCTCTTTACCAAGGGTTTTGCATCCAGGAAGAAAGAGGTCATTGTCTCCCTCTACTTTTCCCTTATTAGGCCAATCATCGAATACAATGCCCCATTTGACATGTACCTCACTCAACACCTGCAACAACTGGAGAAACCACAAAAGTACCTCATAAAGGCCTTAAACACTTGTCCTATATTGATGGACTCAAAAAACTCCAACTATTCTCTGTCTCATATCACCTACTTAGAGGCAATCTCTGCTTGACTTACAAAGTCATGTCTGACCCAGCTCTGTTAGAAATGCTACATCTAAAGAATTCCCAATCCTTCCGCACCACATGCTCCAGAGATCTCAAACTCATTACCACAATTAACAGAACATGCTGGAGGGACAGGCTCATAATCCAGAGACTGTTCATGCTATGGAACAGACTTCCCATACACGTCAAGAAGATCACTATGCTGACCCTCTTCAAGAGAAATATTGATGAGTGGATGGGAAACAGAAAATTCATCCCGGGGATAAATCCAGTGGCTCTGTTTGACAGAAGCACTAGGAACTAAGATCAGGGTAATCCTATGGCTTGGCTTGTAAAGGCCCCAGGACCATTAGCTTAGTACACACCTATGAACCTATGTTTGTCCTTATGAATGGAGGTGTTTGTCCTTATGAATGGAGGCATTTACCTTGATTCCATAACTTAAACATGGGCTACAGAGGCTAGAGATATGGTGTTCCTTCGATTCATGTTATTTAGGATTCAGTTCTTGTTATTTAAGAAATGGGGAATCAAGGATATAAGGGATGGTGGCAGTGCATGTCCATAACATACTAAGTGGAAGAACTAGAGAATGGGAAAGTGGGTGAGGATGTTGATATGGATGTTACTCTTGAATCTAAAGGACTAGCAGAGAATCCCTGGTGTCAGTCTACAGAGCATAGGCTGCCAAAGGTACCAAAGGGAGAAGATGATAATAATACAAATACATAATTAAACACTGGACACTGTTAGCACATAGAATGGGAATCAAACCCACAGTCTTCTAGAGATCTTCTACTGTCAATGGTGAGTGTGTAACCTGTTGAGCTACTGACATTATTTTTTTCTGCTGTAAAGCAAGATCACAGTATTTTATAAGTACTTGTTTTACATTTGAAATGTCTATTTTCCTCAAAGCTATGCAACAATGGACTTAAATTTAAGTAAGTAGTGAGGTGAAGAATTCTAAATGTGTTATTTCAAGGCATCTT